>NC_053492.1:67508450-67740538 GCF_905171775.1 Rana temporaria | reverse complement strand
AAGTTGCCAAGCAACAACCAAGAAACCTTAAGGGTTTAGATTTCTAAAGAAGAGTGGACCAAAATCCCTCATGAGATGTAAGGAAACCTGGTAACCAACTACACCTCTGTGCTTGCCAACAAGGGTTTCTCCACCAAGTACTGAATGATGTTTTGCTTGCTGATCAAACACTTATTTTACTCACTGAACTGCAACTTTAGTTATAACATTTGTATCATGTGCTGTTTTCTGGATTTTTGGTTGATATTCTGTTTCTATCATTTAAAATACACCTATGATAAATAAATTAAATAATTTAATAAATAAATATTTAATATATATATAAATTAAATTATGATAAATTATAGACTCTTATGCCGCGTACACACCATCACTTTATGTGATGAAAAAAAAAACATTTTGAAAAACGTCAATTAAAATGACCATGTGTGGGGGAAAACGTTGTTTTATGTCTTGTGAAAAACGACAAAAAAAATTGAAGCATGCTTCATTTTTTTGTGTCGTTTTTCAAAACGTCGTTTTTTGTGTCAATTAAAATGATAGTGTGGGCAAAACGACGTTTAAAACAACGTTTTTAAACCCGCGCATGCTCAGAAGCAAGTTATGAAGCTGGCTTCAATGGAAAAGAGTGCTGAACGTAACTGGGCTTTGCTAGAGCATTTTGAAAAAACGATGGTGTGTAGGCAACGTCGTTTTTGAAAATGAAGTTTCAAAAACGTTGTTTTATTTCATGATTTAAAACGTTGTTTTTTTTCATCACATAAAGTGATGGTGTGTACGCGGCATTACATAAATCTGCAGGAGATCAAATATTTATTTTCCCACTGTGTATTTATATATATATATATATATATATATATATATATATATATATATATATATATATATATATATATATATATACAGTGGGATATGAAATAGTCTACACACCCCTGTTAAAATGTCAGGTTTCTGTGATGTAAAAAAATGAGACAAAGATAAATCATTTCAGAACTTTTTCCACCTTTGACCTATCAACTGTACAACTCAATTGAAAAATAAACTAAAATCTTCTAAGGTGAGGAGGTAAAAAGAAAAAAAGAAAATAATGTAGTTTCATAGGTGTGCATGCTCTCTTATAACTGGGGATGTAGCTGTGTTCAGAATTAAGCAATCACATTCAAACACACGTTAAATAGGAATCAGGACACACCTGCCTCTGATTAACCCCAAACAAAGTTAAGCTGTTCTAGTAGGTCTTTCTTGACATGTTCTTAGTTGTATCGTACAGGAAAAGCCATGGTCCGCAGAGAGCTTCCAAAGCATCAGAGGAATCTCATTGTTAAAAGGTATTGGTCAGGTGAATAGCACAAAAAAATTTCCATGGCATTAGATATACCATGGAACACAGTGAAGACAGTCATCATCAAGTGGAGAAAATATGGCACAACAGTGACATTACCAAGAACTGGACATCCCTCCAAAATTGATCAAAAGATGAGAAGAAAACTAGTCAAGGAGGCTGCCAAGAGGCCTACAGCAACATTAAAGGAGCTGCAGGAATATCTGGCAAGTACTGGCTGTGTGGTACATGTGACAACAATATCCCGTATTCTTCATATGTCTGGGCAATGGGATAGAGTGGAAAGACGGAAGCCTTTTCTTACAAAGAAAAACATCCAGGCCTGGCTAATTTTTGCAAAAATACATCTGAAGTCTCCCAAAAGCATGTGGGAAAATGTGTTATGGTCTGATGAAACCAAGGTTGAACTTTTTGGCCATAATTCCAAAAGATATGTTTGTTGCAAAAACAACACTGCACATCACCAAAAGAACACCATGCCCACAGTGAAGCATGATGGTGGCAACATCAGGCTTTGGGGCTGTTTTTCTTCAGCTGGAACAGGGGCCTTAGTCAAGATAGAGGGAATTGTGAACAGTTCCAAATACCAGTCAATATTGGCATAAAATGTTCAGGCTTCTGTAGAAAACTGAACATGAAGATGAACGTAATCTTTCAGCATGACAACAACCCAAAGCATACATCCAAATCAACAAAGGAATGGCTTCACTAGAAGAAGACCAACATTTTGGAACAGCCAAACCATAGCCCAGATCTGAATCTGATTGAAAATCTTTGGGGTGATCTGAAGAGGGCTTCAGTTTCCATTTGAGGATGCCCAACAGATGCTCAATAGGGTTTAGGTCTGGAGACATGCTTAGCCAGTCCATTACCTTTACCCTCAGCTTCTATAGAAATTCAGTGGCTGTCTTGGAGGTGTGTTTGGGGTCGTTATCATGTTGGAATACTGCATTGCGGCCCAGGTCCTGGTTACTCTTGCACTCCAAATATTGGTTTACCCCAAATATCCGAATGTCGCATTCAGGTTTTCTGTGATCGTTCAATTAGGAGGCTTTTCTCCTCTGTTTATGTTTTACGTTCCATATTTTCGACATGCCACTTCTAGCCCCTGCGTGGGCAGCCTAAGTGCCTCTAACATTATTGTATCTTTCAATGCTATATCTACAATAAAAATTATGGAACCAGAAAGATTATAGAAAACTTTAAGTGGGTACAAATAAAAAAAAATGAAACTTCCAAATGTGTTCAACGTAGGAAGCTGAATGGAGCCGCCCAAAGGTCCACAAAATTCTACCTGGGGGATAAAGAGGGCCGGACGCTCATGATGCAAGCCCCCAGGCTGCAAAGCCCAGTGATGGGAAAGTGTACATGTTCTACAAATAGAATTAAAATTAACCTGGTATGTTTGCACACAGGAGTAAAAACAGGCAAAAAACAGGTGAGAAAGCATAAGAAATGACACAAAGGGGGTTATTTTGGAAAGGCAAATCCACTTTGCACTACAAGTGCAAAGTGCACTTGAAATTGCACTGAAAGTGCACTTGGAAGTTCAGTCTCTCTAAATTTGAGGGGTTGATCTGAAATGAGGGGAAGCTCTGCTGATTTTATTATCCAATCATGTGCAAGATAAAATGCTGTTTTCTATTTTCTTTGCATGTCCCCCTCAGATCTACAGCAACTGAAATTCCAAGTACACTTTCAGTGCAATTTCAAGTGCACTTTGCACTTGTAGTTTGCACTTGAAGTGCAAAGTGGATTTGCCTTTTGTAAATAATCCCCATATATATAAGTGTCCTACAATAAACAAGTGTATAGTGAGGTGAATAAATAAAGAAGAAGATGTGTGTGTGTATGTGTGTATGAACAAACCCATCTTTATATGGGTACTGTATATATGGTGTCAAACACCAGATATGCACAATATCAAATATGTATGTAATGACCAATACTACTATTGGATAAAGTGAAAATGAGTCAGTAAAACCAAAAATATTAATATTATTATTGGGTCCTCCCATAATATTTATTCTTCTATTTAAATGGTTAGCCTATGCTGGGATCATAGGATCAAATGTTAGGGAATGCTGCTGAGAAAAGCAAAAAACTGAAACTGACATTTTACACATTTTATAAACATTATGGGTAGCGTTGTCCAGATACCGATACTAGTATCGGTATCGGGACCGATACAGAGTATTTGCGGGAGTACTTGTACTCCCGCAAATGCCCCCGATGCCTGGCTGAATACTCAGCCCCAACCTCATCCCGCCGCAATGCCGCCGCTTGGTTAATACGGGCGGGGAACATTACATCTTTCATTTGAATAGCTGTAGTGTTTCCCGCCGCGTATAGACACTCCCTCTTGCTCGGGATTGGACGAGTGATCTGTCCAATCCCGAGCAAGGTGAAGTGTCTATACGTGGCGCGGCGGGAAACACTACAGCTATTCAAAAGAAAACTGTAATGTTCCCCGCCCGTATTAACTAAGCGGCGGCGGCGCGGCAGCATCTAGGTATGGGGGACATGGCTGCTTATATGGGGGGGAGATGGCTGCTTATATGGGGGACATGGCTGCATATATGGGGGGGACATGGCTGCATATATGGGGGATACGGGGGACATGGCTGCATATATGGGGGATATTGGGAACATGGCTGCATATATGGGGGGACATGGCTGCATATATGGGGGACATGGCTGCATATGTGTGGGGACATGGCTGCATATGTGTGGGGACATTGCTGCATATGGGGGGGACATCGCTGCATATGGGGGGGATATGGCTGCATATGGGGGGGACATGGCTGCATATATGGGGGACATGGCTGCATATGGGGGGGGCATGGCTGCATATGGGGGGGACATGGCTGCATATGGGGGGGACATGGCTGCATATGGAGTGGGACATGGCTGCATCTGTGGGGGGACATGGCTGCATTTGTGGGGGGACATGGCTGCATTTGGGGACACATTTAAAAAAAAAGTATCAGTATTCGGTATCGGCGAGTACTTGAAAAAAAGTATCAGTATTCGGTATCGGCGAGTACTTGAAAAAAAGTATCGGTACTTGTACTCGGTCCTAAAAAAGTGGTATCGGGACAACCCTAATTATGGGTATTATTTGTGACAGTTACACGAATGCTGACAGTTTTCTTTAAGCCTGCATATTTAACAAGCACAAATAGCTTTCAAAATTTTAACAAAGTGACAAAAATATTTACGCAAAGCCAATATCGCTCTATCTCTCTTTCTATATAAAGTAAATATTTTATATGTATATATATATATATATATATATATATATATATATATATATATAGTATAAAGAGTAGTTTTCTGGCAGGGGAAGCTCCTTTAAACAAACAATCTTCTGCAGAATAATACCAGCATATATTTTTCCTGAACACTCAGGCATTAATGATTCTTTAAGGTGGTTTCATCCAGGCAGGCATGCGTAAAATATCCTTTAGATGAGCATTCTTATACTCCATTAATATGTCAGATAATCTGAGAATCATTGTAAATGTACAATACAGACTACTTTTCAATTAACACCCTTCTCCTGCTGGTATGATATAATTCAGTTTTTAATTAATTGTTTCACTTCATTGGAAAGGACCAAGGAGGCAGCAATGAAAGTTACAGCCTGTGATTGTACAGACAAGAAGGAAACAAGGTTGAGGTTCACAGCTGGTTGTGTCTCCGATGGGGCTATAAAAATTAGTGTCTAGCCACAGAATAATATATTTTAATGTACTGTGGATAATAAAGTTCAGGCATAGCGCACAAACCTAGGATTTATAGGGCAGAAACTTTTTAAGGGAGTTAAATGGTTTTCTAGGATGACTTAAAGAGAATCTGAATCTTTTTGAAATATCACATAAATCAGTCTGATCTGAAGTTACGATGTTATTTTATTGTACTTATTTTTGACACGAATACAGGTTTCTGTGCTCCCCTTCCATAAACTGTTGGCCTAAGTCTTGGGTAAACATAAAACCCACCAACCTATGCTATATACCCATAGACCCATGCCTCCAAACTAGACCACCACTTTATTGCTTTAAACCCAACTTATGGATCAGCATCTCCACTGTTCTCTAGGGCAGTGGTCATCAACCCTGTCCTTATGACCCACTAACAGTCCAGGGTGGCAAGATAACTGAAATACATCACAGGTGATATCATTTGCTGCTCAGTGATTGTAGTATTCTAGTCTGCATCTCCCCAAGGTAATACATAAAACCTGGCCTGTTAGTGGGCCCTGAGGACAGGGTTGATGACCACTGCTCTAGGGGAGGGGATGGTCTTATTAGGAGGGATGGTGGAGGTCAAAAGAAAATAAAAGAGGCATATGACTTCCAGAGTGTTTTCCAACCTTACGCTCATTAGAGATATGGTATAAGAAGAATGGAGAAATTAAAAAAATAACAATATTTTTTAAGAAAAATACATGATATAGACAGTGCATTCAATTTTTTTAAAAAAAATCATATAAAATGATACAATTTGTACAGTCAGCCCTTGTGCGTCAACGCGTTTCACCGTTAGGCTTCATCAGGACAGGATCAAGGTTCAAAGAGGTAACAAGAGAAAATGAATCTCACTGTCTTATAGTAGACTAGGCCTTGTGTACAAATATCCAATAGCAGAGAAATTTCACCAAGAGTATCCAACACAATAATTCCAATAGACTGCATATAGGTGACCAAGAGGCAGCTAACTTGGCACAGGCGGATAGTAATTTGATTGTTTCCGAACAGGGGCAGGCAGACGTCTCACAAAGATAGCATAGAACAGATAGCCACACTAAGAAGTGCTAAAGAGCTGGAGTCCACTTAGGGAATACAAAACAGCAGCTTATAAATGCTGATGAGATGTTATATACCCATCCGCATAATATGCCCATAAGGAGGAGATTTGAACACTGTAACGATCTAGGATTGCCCATGGGAGACAGCCTTTTGATGTACACAGAGTGTTAGATGTACTAGCAGACTTAGATAGACTAACAAATTAAAGCCAGCTCACATTAAAATTACACAAGCAACAGTTACAACAATATTTTATTTTAATTTTTTGGGATAAAGGTTTACTTGCATAAATAAAATCTGATCATTTGTAAGCACCCCTTCAGTAGTAAATGTTTTGTCTCATCCATGTAACTGATACATCTGCTGTAGAGCTTGTTCTGTCTAAAAACTGGCAGAATCACCAGATGAAAATATAAAAAAATTAAGTCTAATGAGAAAACAAATGCAGCCATCACATCTAAGAATGTTTGCATTTGGGTTTAAAACTGCTCTAAAGTGTACTGTATGTAAACCTGGCCACTCAATTCTTATATGTAGGAACTCTACTCTAAGTAGTGGTATCTCTAGCCTAAATTTAGTGTTGCTTGGCTGCTGTCAGCTTAAGCCCTAATTGATAGTTCTTCTTTCTTTCCCTATGTTCGGTGCTATCGTTTGCTTATGCCTGCTGTGTAAGAAGATACAATAACCTGCGTTTTGAAGATCAATTGATATTAACTATAAAGATGCTCTGGGAGTTCCTGGTTTCTAATTTACAGCCCAATAAACAATCCAATGAAATGTATCTCATCCCTTATATACAGAATATTCTCAGTCAGTGGGACTTTTTAGGTGCATAAATATTAACAACTATTTAAAAATATGGGGCCAGATTCTCAAAGGCGTTACGACGGCGCAACACCATTAGCGCCGTCGTAACACCTCATCTGGCCCCGGGTATCTATGCGACTGATTCTCAGAATCAGTTGCGCATAGGTACCCATTAGATCTGACAAGCGTAAGGCTGTTACGCTGTCAGATCTTAAAAGTAATTTTTTTTCCCGCCGCTAGGTGTCGCATCGTCGCTTTTCCCCGTCGTCTATGCAAATTAGGTAAGTACGGCGATTCCCGAACATACGCGAGGTCAACGCAGCGAATTAACGTCGTTTGCGTAGCGTACCCGACGCGTAAGGTTGCCCCTGCTAATTAGCAGGCGCAACCAATGTTAACGATGGCCGTTGTTCCCGCGTTGAATTAAAAAAAAAATAAGTCGTTTGCGTAAGACGTCCGTGAATGGCGCTGGACGCCATTTACGTATACAGGGCGGGGCGACGTCATTTAGCGCAATGCACGTCGGGTAATTTACCCGACGGAGCATGCGCAGTACGCTCGGCGCGGGAGCGCGCCTAATTTAAATGGTGCCCTCCCCATTTGAATTGGGCGGGCTTGCGACGAGCAATCTAACGCTACACCGCCGCAAGTTTACAGGTAAGTGTTCTGAGAATCAGGATGTAAACCTGTAGACCTGCGGCGGTGTAACGTAGATCTCATATATTACGCTGCCCAGGAGCAGCGCGAATGTATGAGAATCTGGCCCCTGAAGTTTAGGATTTTTATTCAGTAAAAGGATTTTTATTTTATTTATAAAAAACATAAAATAGTGCACCTATATAATTGCATGACAAGGGATACAAGGATACGGCCGCTAAATTAGGCACAGGCAAACCTATACCAACCAGATTAGACAAATACAAAAAAGTATAGTTACAACACGTGGACCTCTGTTGGGGCAAAAAAAAAAAAAAAAAAAAACCTCAATGCATTTTGCGGATAATCTACTTCTTCAGAAGGTATTCACTGATCTGTGTAGAGGTGCCCAATAGGGGTCCATATATTGTTAATACACTGTTCGGATTTGTATAATCTTTACAGTGTAGGTGAGGCCAAGCCTAATTTAGAAGTGGTATCCTTGTATTCCTTGTCATATGATTATATAGGTATAGTGCACTATTGTATGTATTTTTGAAAAATCAAAAACATTTTTCCTGAATAAACATTTAGAATTTTAATATTTCAAATAGTTACTATTTATGTACTGTATGTAGCACTACCCCCGGAGGAGCTGCTGGTTGCTTTGGGTGGCACATTTACCTCGTGGCCCTTCCAAACTCCTAGGGGTGAATGGTGCATATAGCAATAGTAAACGAATGTCCGCAACAAGTGTCTTTGCTGTGCTCTTTATTACCCAGCCGGGTAAAAACAATGAACTGGTGATAAAAGGGATAGAATTTGCAGGAAGACGGAGAACAGCAGATTCAGGCGTAGTATTTGGAACAGTCCTGTACCCATATGTAACACTTTCCGTACCACGCTTGCCTGAGTGGGTTTAGTGTACCTGGACAGGCCCCTCTCACTGACCTGGCAGCCAGAGTATCACTTAAACCTTTGTAGGATAAAGTCTCTGCCACAGACCCTCCTGAATGGACCTCAGGGAGACGCCTCTGCCACAGGCCCTCTCTGGTTGCAGTTATGGAGGTAATGCTACTTAGGTGAATTACGCCTGGATCTCCTTCTTAATGTCGCCCAGGTACTGACTGACAGGTGATCAATACTTCAGTGTCCGGCTACCTTGTTCCCCGGTGGTTTGTCAAAATTCTTTTGGACCGCTAGCCTCTCATTGGCGCTCCTCAGAGGGACTCCCCACCGAACAGCAATACCGCCCAGGTACAGACTGACAGGTGATTAGTCCCACAATGTCCAGGTACCTGTGATCCCCGGTGGTTTCCTCCAAGCCCTATTGGACCGCCAGCCTCTCAATGGCGCTCCTCAGAGCGACTCCCCACCGAACAGCACACAGCTTGGGATCTTCAAAGGTGGGAACCCAGTCACTCACTGGGTCCCCGTCGCTGCTCAAATGCTCCGGACCAACATGGTCCCGGAACCAGGAACACCGCGTGGCACTCATGCCCGGCCAGGTAGGCCATAACGTGATGTGGCCACCCTAAAGGTGGGTGCCACACTAGGCGAAGAAGACCCAGAACCAATGGCATCTGCCCCATAAATACCCTCCCCCAGCATGCACAGCGAGGCTACACCCTCCTGATTGGCTGCTGGGGAAGAGAACCCAAACCTTGACTCCACTGCTGCCATCTACTACACAGGGGTGGGAAGAACACCCCAGCGCAGCAGAATGAGCCCACAGCATAGCCAAGCTGAGACAGAGATCCTGTTTTAAGCATAACAATTTGGATCAGAGTTTAACTACACTCTGATCTCCCTTTAAATTTAAATAGCACTGGTTCGTCAAAGTAACCAGGCGCTACATGTACCTAAAAAGAAAAAATTTCTGTTATGAATATTATTGTTTCTCTGGCCAACTAATACTACAGGTTTACTGCCAGTGGTCCATGGTGGGGGATAATATGAATATGTGGGAGTGAACTTGGAAAGCTATCTTGCCTTTCAGGCTTTGTTTGGGGTGGATGTGTAAAGCTGCCCATGCCCAGGGAGGGCACGTGTGCTTTGAGAAGGAGTCTAGGGCATAAAGGGACTTGCACTGCTGTGCTAGAAAGTATATGCAGGAGGAGCTAAGCCCTAGAAGTGAGTGTAGCACTACCCCCGAAGGAGCTGCTGGTTAGTTTTGGGTCTGCACATTACCTCAATATTCGTCATCTAGGGGAAGAAAGCCAGTAAAGAACTCCAATGTCCACACGAGATGTAAAACCTTATGCTGTTAGGTTTTATTTTTCTCTTAAATTGCAGGAAAGTAGAAGGATGAAGGGGGAGAAGGGGAAAGTTCAGGTGCACAGTACAGATCACTGAAGAAAAACTTCTAAGTCCCAATAGTCATTGACCACTTCCTATCAAGTAGGTATTGCTCACCCGGATAGGCCCCTCTCACCTGGCCTAGCAGCCGGAATGATGCACAAACAATGATTAGCAACAGTCTCTGCCACAGACTGCTTATGAGCAAAACGAACAGTCTGGAATCCTCTGCCACAGGATTTTAACACCCGAACTTCCAGCCATACAGTTAAAGAGCCTTTAAGCCGACCAGGCGAAACTGTAGGGTAACTTGAGCTGTAGATCCCCCTTAATAGGGTCATCAGGCCTATCTCAAAACATTAGCCTTCCGCTTGGTCTCCTCCTAGGCAGGTCCTCCCCTGGTTTCCTCCATTAAGTAGCTTCCTCTAGTAGACGGACAGCTTGGGATCTCTTTGCAGTTGTAGTCCCCAGCCAGGATAGCCTACTTGGTAGAAAGGCAGGCTCGGGCCAACGTGGCCCCGAGACTAAAAATCACAACGAGGAGGGCCACGAGGCGAAGGACCCCAAAAAAGGACCCCAAAAATTGGCGCCTGCTCCTTAAGTACCCTTCCCCAGCATGCCCAGCGGGGAGACCACTCCCCCGTGCTGTTCCCAGGAAAAGACACTCAATACACCATAGCCTGCCCGTGTTCCAACACTACCCCCGTAGGAGCTGCTGGTTTAGATTTGGGCCTTGCACGTTACCTCAACACTTGTCGTCTAGGGGAAGAAAGTCTGAAAGAACACCAATTGTTATATCCTCTGTGTTGTGAGGGACACAAGACTCTGGGCTGGAACAATGGATGTTTATTCAGTACAGCCTGTACACTGCAACATGCATCTCAGGACATTACATATCTCTCTGCTTCTTACATGTGGTCTCTCTAAGATGGCTACTATACCCCTTGACCCTTGTCATCACTGCTGGGTGGAGCCAGCCTTAAAGTGCCAGTACATGTGAAACCCTTCAGGTATAACACCAATGTCCACACAAGATGTAAAACCTCTAGCTGTCAGGTTTTATTCTTTTGCTCAAAACTTGTGAAGAAGGTAGAAGGATGAAGGGGGTGGGGGAGGGGAAGGTTCATGTACTCGGTACAGATCACTGGGGAAAAACCTCTATACTCCAAAGTCATTCACCACTCACTCTTGAGTGGGTATTGCTCACCCGGATAGACCCCTCTCACCTGGCCTAGCAGCCGGAATGATGCACGAACCAGTTCGATAACAGTCTCTGCCACAGACTGATTGAGAGCAAATTGAACAGTCCAGAATCCTATGCCACAGGATGTAACACCCAAACTTCCAGCCTTACAGTTAAAGAGCCTTTAAGCCAACCCGGCGAACTGTAAGACAACTTGAGTTGTGGATCCCTCCTTAATAAGGTCACCAGGCCTATCCGTAGACATAAGCCTTCCGCTTGGTCTCCTCCAGGGCAAGTCCTCCCCTGGTTTCCTTTATTAACTGTAGCTTCCTTCGCTTAGATGGACAGCTTGGGATCCCCCTTGATTCGTAGGCCCCATTCGGCATAACTGGGCCTACTGATAGAGATGCAACCTTGGGCCAACGTGGTCCCGGGGCTGGAAATCATGCAACACATACCTCGTGCCAGGAGGGCCACGAGGCGAAGGCCCCCAAAATATGGTGTCTGCCCCTTAAGTATCCCTTCCCGGCATGCACAGCGGGGCACCACTCCCACTGGGCTGTTCCCGAGGAAAGATACTCAATAATCTATGGCTTGCCCGTATTCCAACACTGGCCTGTGGTGGTATCGCCACCAACAGGCAACAGTGGGAAAATCCTTTCAGGCACAGCCACAGCCAGAACAGAGGCTGATTTAGCATAAATCATTAAAGCCAACTATCGGCCCAGACACCCACTAAATTTAGCATAGCGCCTGATCAATGGGAGCAGGGCCCTACATGAGAACCCGATCATCTCCAAAAAATTATCCTTGGGGAGCTGGGTAGAAGCCACCACTGGTGGGTATTGCAGGAAATTCTGGTGGCTTGTCAGGAGAACTTGTGTACTGCATTGAACCTGCTTTGCACATCCTGACTTGTACAGAGTGTCAGTTTGGCTTAAAGGTCCTTTCATCTGTTTTGACTGTGATTAGAGATTCAGAGTCTGCATTTCAGTTTTTTGGGGTATCTTGGCCCTAACCCCGCTTCCCTAGTCTTTATTAGTCATATAATAAACTCTGTAAAACCTCCTGAAGTGACTGGTACCCAATTTCGCCCACCCTACAAAGAGTGAAATGCTACCCAACCAAGCCACGTGGGAGTCACTAACCACCTTTGGGTAGGACAGTGCTACACATATAAGCTTTATCATAATAATAGAATTTAAAAGGTGACTTTTTTATATTGAAATAAAAGGCTTTGATTAAAATAAAATAAATAAATAAAACCTAATGATCCTGCCATGAAGATCCTTGTTCAAGCACTTTCGATGACAAAACAATGGGGGTGATTTTTAGGAAAGCAAATCCACTTTGCACTACAAGTGCACTTGGAAATGCAGTCGCTGTAAATCTGAGGGGTGAATCTGAAACGAGGGGAAGCTCTGCTGATTTTATTATCCAATCATGCGCAAACTAAAATGCTGTTTTTTATGTCCCTTGCATGTCCCCCTCAGATCTATAGCGACTGCACTTCCAAGTGCACTTTGCACTTTTAGGGCCAGATTCACAGTCAGCGGCGTAAATGTAGGCGGGCGTAGCGTATTATAGTTACTCTACGCCGCCGCAACTTAGAGAGGCAAGTGCTGTATTCGCAAAGCACTTGCGTCTAAAGTTACGGCGGCGTAGCGTAAATGTGCCAGCGTAAGCACGCCTAAATCAAATGAGGAACAGGGGGGGCGTGTTTTATGTAAACTAATCATGACCCCACGTAAATGACGCTTTTTTTCGAATGGCGCATGCGTGCACATGCTCAGTATCACGTCAAATTTTTTAATTACGCCCGCTCAATGCCTAGTCGACGTGAATGTAACTTACGTCCAGCCCCATTCACAGATGACTTACGCAAACAACGTAAAACACGACGCTGTTCCGACGTTTCCGACGTCCATACCTAACATGCTTTATGAGGGGTAACTTTACGCCGGAGTATGTCTTACGTAAACGACTTGCTACGCCGGGCGCACGTACGTTCGTGAATCGGCGTATCTAGCTCATTAGCATATTCATTGCGGAAATCTACGGAAGCGCCACCTAGCGGCCAGCGTAAATATGCACCCTAAGATACGACGGTGTAAGAGACTTACACCGCTCGTATCTTAGCCGAATTTATGTGTAACTGGGAGTCGAGGACAGAGCACTGGCACCCTATAAAGGGAATTGCCCAAACAAGGACCTTTATGGCAGGAGATTGCCAGCTATTATTTTAATGAAGCTGATTTAGAAAAAATATATATGGAAATGATTACTGAAATTATTTTAATATGGCAAACATTATATTAATTTTTAATCATTGGGTTTAATATTCTTAGCTGAGGTTTGATTTTTATTTTGCAATGACATATGTAATTATGTTTTTTTTTTAAGTTGTGTTATCCTACTATATAGGAGTGGTTTCAGAACCAATTTTCCAGTGCTGCTTCTATAATACTATTTATATGCAGCTCAATTCAGTTTCCGATGCGTGCATATTTGTGGGCCTTAAATTTATGCAAACTGTCTGAGTCATTCTGACATTCAGCTGGATATTAAGAGATGGATATATGCTCTAAAAGAACAGCTGGATACATTGCTACAATACAAATGGAAACCATTATGCCTGCTGCAGGGTATTTCTGTTCAGCCAGTTGTGTGAGCCATAAACCCATGCCAGACAGCACAGCACACCATGGCCAGAAACACAGCTTGGTCATGAACATGCTATGGCTACAGTAAAAAAAAGTCTATGGGATGTCTTAACCACTTAAGCCCTGGACCATTTTGCTGGCCAAAGACCAGGCCACTTTTTGCCATTCGGCACTGCGTCGCTTTAACTGACAGTTGCGCGGTCGTGCGACGTGGCTCCCAAACCAAATTTACATCCTTTTTTCCCCACAAATAGAGCTTTCTTTTGGTGGTATTTGATCACCTGTGCGGTTTTTATTTTTTGCACTAAAAAAAAAAGAGCGCCAAATTTTGAAAAAAAAAACACAATATTCTTTACTTTTTGCTATAATAAATATCCGAATTAAAAAATAATAATTCTCAGTTTTGGCCGATATGTATTCTTCTACATATTTTTGGTAAAAAAAAATCGCAATAAGCGACTGGTTTGCGCAAAAGTTACAGCCGCCTACAAAATAGGGGACAGAATTATGTTTTTTTTTTTGTTTTTTTTTACTAGTAATGGCGGCGATCTGTGATTTTTATTGGGACTGCGACATAATGTCGGACACATCGGACACTTTTGACACATTTTTGGGACCATTCACATTTATACAGCGAACAGCGCTATAAATATGCACTAATTACTGTATAAATGTGACTGGCAGGGAAGGGGTTAACACTAGGGGGTGAGGAAGGGGTTAAATGTGTACCCTGCATAGTGTTTCTAACTGTGGGGGAAGGGGACTGACTGGGGGAGGTGACCAATCTGTGTCCCTATGTACAAGGGACACAGCATCGGTCTCCTCTCCCTGACACACACAGATCCACGTCCTTGTCTGCGTAAAGGCCGATCGCGGGTGGCTGGCGGACATCGCAGGCCGCCAGGCACGCACATCGGCACTGCAGTGATGCGGCGGGCAAGCGCGTCCGCCGTCGACAGGCGAGCGCCGTCGACGGGCGAGCGCGTGCCCCGTCGGCGGGTGAGCGCGCCCCCCAGTGGGTGGAGAAGCCGAGGACGTCTAAAGACTTCCTCCCGGCAATTGAGAGCCACCTTGTGGCCATCTTTTGGCAATAGGGAGGATACCAAGTGGTTAATTTATTATTTCTTATATGTCAGCTTACCGTTTACACTAATGTACTATGAGATGTAATTATTAGCAGGGGTTTCCTGAGACCTGAAACTTATTTTAAGGGTTCTTCTGCATTAAAAATTTTGAGAAAGGCTGCTTTAAGACGTAGATGTAAGATGAGTGATTCTTTAATGTAACAGATGCCTCCCAAAGTTGCATAATTTATATCTTCTGAAATGATTTATCTATTTTTCAGCTCCGACAGCTCAAACAGCAGCAGATATTATGTTATGTGTTATATGGATACTGGTGATGAAGTTTCACAGAGCCCGGTCCTCTCTGCTTTCCGTTGTGCTTCGCTGAGCTGCCGTCAGTCATCTTGACAATTGGATCCAGAGAGCAGCTAATCTGCTTATCAACAAACTCTGTGCATGGACGTTAAAAAAAGATATAAAAGAGATACAATTAAATTTAGAGATGTTAAGAACTTTTCTTACTATATATATATATATATATATATATATATATATATACACACACACACGCACACACACAATGCTGTGAAAAAATATTTGCCCCCTTTCAGATTATTTTATATAAAAAAAAATGCATATTTGTCACACTTAAATGATTATTATTACACAAAGATAACCCAAGTAAATACAAAATGCAGTTTTTAAATGATTTTCATTTATTAAGGCAAAAAAGCTGTCCAAACCTGCCTGGCTCTATGTGAAAAAGTAATTGCCCCCTAAATCTAATAACTGGTTGTGCCACCCTTGGCGGCAACAACTTCAATCAAGAGTTTGCAATAACTGGCAATGAGTCTTTCACATTGCTGTGGATCAATTTTTGCCCACTCTTCTTTGCAGAATTGTTTTAATTCAGCCACATTGGAGGGGTTTCCAGCATGAACAGCCTGTGTAAGATCATGATACAGCATCTCAATTGGATTTGAGTCTGGGCTTGGACTAGGCCACTCCAAAACTTAAATTTTGCTTTGTTTGAACCATTTGGAGGAGGGCCTGCTGTTTTGTTTCGGAACATTGTCCTGCTGCATAACCCAAGTGCACTTGAGCTTGAAGTCACAAACTGATGGCCAGACATTCTGCTTTAGGATTTTCTGGTAGAGCTCGAAATTCATGGTTCCATCAATTATGGTAAGTCGTCCCAGATAGAGTTGAGCGGACACCTGGATGTTCGGGTTCGGGTCCGAACCCGAACTTTAAAAAAAAAAGTGTCACCGCTGGACACAGCCCAGCGAATGACGCGCTGAAGCTGTGACATTACTTATATAGGGGAGGCAGGGCCACCCGTCACGTGACCCCGCACCCTCTGACGTACCCTCTGCTACATCACTGGGTAAGCCCAGTCTTCCCTCTTCCTGGGCTTCCCCAGTGACGTAGCAGAGGGTGCATCAGAGGGTGCAGGGTCACGTGACGGGTGGCCCTGCCTCCCCTATATAAGTAATGCCACAGCTTCAGCGCGTCATTCGCTGGGCTGTGTCCAGCAGTGAGAGGAGGTCGGCGATGCTGCACTCTGGATGGATGGATCTTCTCATCGCTGGAGATCACCCGTCGCTGGATCAGGGCAACGTTGGAGCAGGAAGCCGGGAATGAGTGGATTATGACCGCTGGAGTTTTTTTATTTTTTTATTAATAAAGGGCTTTATTCTACGGTGTGTGTGTGTGTGTGTGTGTGTTTTTTTTACAAGAATTTACACTTCCTTCGTGAAATGGTAGGGGTACAGTGTACCCCATTACCATTTCACACAGGGGGGGGTCAGGATCTGGGGGTCCCCTTTGTTAAAGGGGTCTTCCAGATTCTGATAAGCCTCCCGCCCGCATACCCCCACAACCACCGGGCAAGGGTTATGGGGATGAGACCCTTGTCCCCATCAACATGGGGACAAGGTGCTTTGGGGGGCACCCCAAAGCACCCTCCCAATGTTGAGGGCATGTGGCCTGGTGCGGTTCAGGAGAGGGGGGGGCCGCACTCTGTCCCCCCTTATTTCTGAGGCCGGCCAGGTCAACGTGCTTGGATAACGGGTCTGGTTATGGATATTTAGGGGGAACCGCACGTCATTTTTTTTTTAAATTGATGGCGGGGTTCCCCTTAATATCCATACCAGACCTAAAGGGTCTGGTTATTGAATTTGCGGGGACCTCCGTGCATCTTTTTTTTTCCCGAACTCTGAACCCGGACCCAAACTTTTTCCAATTATTCGGGTTCGGGTCCGGGTTCGGAAAAAACCCAAAGTCCGTACCGAACCCGAACTTTACAGTTCGGGTTCGCTCAACTCTAGTCCCAGACCATCACGCTACCACCACCATGTCTGACTGTTGTTATGATGTTCTAGTTATGAAATGCTGTATTGTTTTTATGCCATACGTAACGGGACGCACACCTTCCAAAAATATTTTTTTTTGTCTCATCAGTCCACAGAATATTTGCCTAAAAATCTTGGGGATAATAAAGACGTTTTTTTGGCAAATGTGACATGAGCCTTTGTGTTCTTATTGGTCAGCAGTGGCTTTGGCTTTGGAACTCTCCCATGGATGCCATTTTTGCCCAGTCTCTTTCTTATTGTTAAATTATAAACACTGATTTTACCTGAGGCAAATGAGGCCTGTAGTTCTTTATATGTTGTTCTGGGTTCTTTTATTACCTCCTGGATGAGTCGTCGTCATGCTCTTGGAGTCATTTTTGCAGGCCGGCAACTATTGGGAAGGTTCACAACTGTTCCAAGTTATCTCCATTTGTGGATAATGGCTCTTCCCATGGTTCACTGGAGTTCCAAAGCCTTAGAAATGGCTATGAAACCCTTCATAGACTGATACCTGTACATTACTTTGTTTGTAATCAGTTTTTTTATTTTTTTTAGATTGTGGCATGATGTGTGGCTTTTTGCCATCTTTAGCCTAGGTTCACACTGCTGCGAATTCAAAATCGCGCATTTTACCGCGATTTCGCGGCCGCGATTTTGCCGCGATTTGCCGCGATTTCGGCCGTAATTTAATGTAAATCGCGGCCCGAAATCGCAAAAAGTAGTACAGGAACTACTTTTTGAAATCGCAGATGCGGCGTCGCACTGATTAGGACAGTGCCATTGCCGACAATTGCCGCCGATTTGAGATGCGATTTCACATGTCAAATCGCATCTCAAATCGTTCCAAATTGTACCCAGTGTGAACCAGGGCTCAAGTGTGTTTCACTTTATCAGACAGCTTCTATTTATGTGATTTCTTGATTCAACAGGTCTGGCAGTAATCAGGCCTGGGTGTGGCAAGTTCAAAATTAACTCAGCTTTCCAAAAAATTGTGGTTAATCACAGTTCATTCATGATTCAGCATGGGAGGGGGCAATTACTTTTTCACATAGGGCCAGACAGGTTTGAACAGCTTTTTCCCCTTAATAAATGAAATAATAATTAAAAAACTGCATCTTGGATTTACTTGGGTTATCTTTGTGTAATATTAAAATTAGGTTGATGATCTGAATCATTCAAGTGTGACAAATATGCAAAACAAAATCAGGAAGGGGGCAAATACTTTTTCACAACACTGTATACACAGTATCTCACAATAGTGAGTACACCCCTCACATTTTTGTAAATATTTTATTATATCTTTTCATGTGACAACACAGAAGAAATTACACTTTGCTACAATGTAAAGTAGTGAGTGTACAGCTTGTATAACAGTGTAAATTTGCTGTCTCCTCAAAATTCAACACACAGCCACGTCTAAACTGCTGGCAACACCTCTAAGTAGAAATGTCCAAATTGGGCCCAATTAACCATTTTCCCTCTCCGATGTCATGTGACTCGTTGGTGTTACAAGGTCTCAGGTGTCTTAAATTTGGTAATAAAAAACATATGTGTTGTGCTTGAAAATAAAAAATGCAAATCAGTCCATGAGTCTTCAAAACGGCACCAATAAAAAAGGCCTTCACAGTTTGAATATGTGAAGAAGTTCTAATTCACTCAGCTCCTCCACCACGTGAATGGACCACCACCATAAGTTAGGATGTACTCTTACCAGAGAGCGTTGACCACCTATTACGGGTGGTCAAAGGGGGCTCATAAATCTCATATGCTCCATCCAGGGTTGTTCCTTAGCATACAAAGAGCAACCTATAGTAAAATGGAAAACGATACACCTTTGATCTCAGATCGTAGTATCCAGTTGTATGTATCAATTCAGCAAAGAGATAAACGCCACATAAAATTAGGATTCATTCTAGTAAAGCACTGACATGCCATTCCATTGAAAGAAAAAACGTCATCAGCCAAAACAACGAGCTCAATCCAAACATGAAAACACTAAACGATTATCCGACCGGTTTTGTTGCAAAAAGACTTCTTCCAGGGAGTGAAAATGTCCAATTTTTTTCCCAATTAGCCATTTTCCCTCCCTGGTGTCATATGACTCATTAGTGTGTCATCCCAGAAGGAAACCTCTTCTAAAGATGATGTACAAGAAAGCCTGCAAACAGTTTGCTGAAGACAAGCAGACTAAGGACAAGGATTACTGGAACCATATCCTGTGGTCTGATGAGACCAAGATAAACTTATTTGGTTCAGATGGTGTTAGGCATGTGTGGCAGGAACCAGGTGAGGAGTACAAAGACAAGTGTGCCTACAGTCAAGCATGGTGGTGGGAGTGTCATGGTCTGGGGCTGCATGAGTGCTGTCAGCACTGGTGAGCTACAGTCCATTGAGGGAACCATGAATACCAACATGTACTGTGACATACTGAAGCAGAGCATGATCCCCTCCCTTCGGAGACTGGGCCGCGGGGCAGTATTCCAACATGATAATGACCAAAAAACACACCTCCAAGATGACCACTGCCTTGTTAAAGAAGCTGAGGGTAAAGGTGATGGACTGGCCAAGCATGTCTCCAGATCTAAATCCTATTGAGCATCTGTGAGGCATCCTCACACCGAAGGTGGAGGAGCGCAAAGTCTCTAACATCTACCAGCTCTGTGATGTCATCATGGAGGAGTGGAAGAGGACTCCAGTGGCAACCTGTGAAGCTCTGGTGAACTCCATGCCCAAGAGGGTTAAGGCAGTGGAAAATAATGGTGGCCACACAAAATATTGACACTTTGGGACCAATTTGGAAATTTTAACTTAGGGGTGAAAGTATTTGAGTGATGAATATGCACGTCTGTGAAACTCATCAACTGAGCAACTTTTTTGTTTCTTTCAAACTTTTCAGATTTTTTCCCTTTATACATAGCTCCCAACTGTCCCCAGGGATGGACTGGCCATTGGGACTACAGGGAGTTTCCCGGTGGGCCGATGGCTCAGTGGGCCGGCTTCAGTGACAGCGGACTGCCGCCCCCCTCCGTTCCTCTGTCTCTCCCTCCCTGCAGCGCTCACCTGGGGGGAACAAAGAAGCAGGGGGAGGACCAGAGGAGCAGGGGGGATGACAGAGGAGCATGGGGGGAGGGGACAGACAACTGACTCAACAGCTATGGCCTGGGAGTTTCTCACTTCTGCCTAATCGTGTCCCATAAGGGATTCTTTGCCTCGGGTGAAATAATGTCTAGCTTCCCCACTGGTACTGCCTATAAGAGTAGAACGGCTAGTGGCTAGTGAAGGGGGAGAGGGGGCTTGGGTGGCTGGGGGGGGGGGGGAAGTTGTCCGACCACCATGGGAGAGACCTGTCAAAGTGGGCCAGTCTGAATAAAGTCCAGGGCTAAATTTCTGTCCCAGTCCAGCCCTGACTGTCCCTGATTTGGAGAAATGTCCCTCTGTCCCTCTTTCCCCCTCATTTGTCTTCAGCAGCTCATCAGATCCTCACAGGTGGCTTTGAGCGGTGTGTTCCCAACTCTTTTTCTCATCGTACTCACTTTTGTTGCCATCCGTTTAGACATGAATGGTTGTGTGTTGAGTTATTTTGAGGGGAAAGCAAATTTACACTGTTATACAAGCTGTATACTCACTACTTTACATTGTAGAAAAGTGTAATTTCTTCAGTGTTGTCACATGAAAATATATAATAAAATATTTACAAAAATGTAAGGGGTGTACTCACATTTGTGAATATATATATATATATATATATATATATATATATATATATATATATATATATATTGTACAGGACGCCATGGCTGGGTCCTGGAAGGACGTTATATTTCCCCTCTGTTTGGACTGTGGTGCCTTTAAGGGAATGGAAAGGGTTAACGCACCTGTGTAAGGAAGTAGTTTAAAGCAGACAGGAAGTGCAGGTGAGAGTGAAGGAGTGTAGGAGAGTCCAATGCATGGTGAATGGTGGACAAGGAAAGCTGTGGAAGCTATGAAAAGCTATGAAAAGCTGTGAAAGGACTTGGCAGTGTCCTGCCTAAAAACCTGCTACTGAAGGACTTACCTGGAAGGACTGTTTAACTGCGATAGCAGTTCTGAGCTGTACAAGTCGGTGAGACTGTTATTTCTTTTGTTTTTGCTGCTGCTAAGCCATTTAAGTTTAATAAACCATAGTTTTGATTTAAGAAGCCTGTGTCCTGCGATCAAGCTGGTCCCCCAAACATTACACTGGTGCTCGAATGCGGGCAGGACTGAATAACAGGCATAAGAAGAGGAAAAAAAAAAAAGTTTTTTTTTTCTGTTGCATTGGACTTTATATTGAACTAACATTTAAAGGGACAGTACATTGAATTTATGTCCTGGGTTAAAGCTGCACAAACATTGAAAGTTGAAGCAATGGAGGAGCTAATTAAACAGCTGACCCTGGCTAACATACAAGCGCAAACTTACCACAAAGAGGCGCTGGCTCTGCAGCAAGAAAATACTCGCCTGTTGGTGGCCCAGTTAGCAGCCCAGCAAGCAGCCCAGCAAGGGGTTATGCAGGCTCAGGTGACTGCCTTAAAGGAAGCGGTGCAACAGCTGTCTCAGGTTCAGGAGCCAGCGGCTGTTGCCCCTGGCAACCAGGTGACTGTGAGGGCAAGCCATTTTCTACAGAAGTTGTCCCTGAGCGATGATGTAGAGGCATTTCTTGCTACGTTTGAGAGGACAGCGGAGAGAGAAGGATGGTCTCAGGACCAATGTGCCGGCCTCATTGCTCCTTTTCTCACTGGAGATCCTCAAAAAGCCTACTTTGACCTGCCACCAGATGATGCTAAAGACTATCAAAAGCTAAAGGCAGAAATTCTGGCTCGTCTGGGGGTGACTACGGCCGTTCGGGCCCAACGTGTACACCAATGGAAATATCGTCCAGATCGGCCACCCCGGTCTCAAATGCATGACCTGGTGCAACTAGTAAAAAAATGGCTGCAGCCTGAGGTGTTGTCTGGCCCCCAAATTGTGGAGCGGGTCGTGCTGGACCGATACCTGAGGTCCCTGCCAGATGACCTCCAACGGTGGGTCAGCCATGGAGACCCCAAAACAGCAAACCTCCTTGTTGAGATGGTGGAACGATATACAGTGGTGGAGGACCTGCTCGGACCTACCAAGCGCATAGGGCCTAGTCTGCCACGGCCTGTTCGACCAACTGCTGCCCTTCGAAAGGATGTTCCAAGGAGCCCTGGGACAAACACCCCGGAAGGCCAAGAGACACTCCCGGTACCTTCGCAGCGTTCTGTTCCTGTTCGGAGAGGAGGGGATGTACAATGTTGGCGATGTCATTCCTGGGGTCATACCCGGGCACACTGCCCACTGCAAGAGGAGCCCATGGAATGCGGGGTTCTTCGGAGGGGGTCTTTTTGTGCCCACAAAGTGTGCACCACACACCTCGACCTGGATGAGGAAAAGTTTGAGTGTGAAGTCCAAGTGAACCACCTCCCTGCCCGGGCTTTGTTGGACTCTGGAAGCATGGTAACCCTGGTTCATCCTAGAGTGATTGGGAAGATCGGTCCGGTAAGAAAAAGCTTTTTTGGTGCTCAAGTCAGCACTGTGCCAACACCCTGTCTTGATAGCGCCCAATTTTTCAGAAGAGTTTGTTGTCCAAACTGATGCTTCCGATGTAGGATTGGGAGCTGTGTTGTCACAGGTTGTTTGTGGTGAGGAACACCCAGTAGTCTTCCTCAGTAGAAAGTTGACACCAGCGGAGAAAAACTACGCTATTATTGAAAGAGAGTGTCTGGCCATTAAGTGGGCTCTGGATTCCCTCAGGTATTACCTCTTGGGGAGGAAGTTTAGGCTCATTTCTGATCATGCCCCTTTAACATGGATGAGGCAGGGTAAAGGGACTAATGCCAGGATTACACGTTGGTTCCTGGCGCTCCAAGAATTTAAGTTTGTAGTGGAGCATAGGCCCGGGAGACTGCATCAAAATGCAGATGCCCTCTCCCGAGTCCATTGTTTGAGCTCCACTGTTGCCTCCACCTCCTTGGCGTTGGGGCACAGGGGGGGGGATATGTACAGGACGCCATGGCTGGGTCCTGGAAGGACGTTATATTTCCCCTCTGTTTGGACTGTGGTGCCTTTAAGGGAATGGAAAGGGTTAACGCACCTGTGTAAGGAAGTAGTTTAAAGCAGACAGGAAGTGCAGGTGAGAGTGAAGGAGTGTAGGAGAGTCCAATGCATGGTGAATGGTGGACAAGGAAAGCTGTGGAAGCTATGAAAAGCTATGAAAAGCTGTGAAAGGACTTGGCAGTGTCCTGCCTAAAAACCTGCTACTGAAGGACTTACCTGGAAGGACTGTTTAACTGCGATAGCAGTTCTGAGCTGTACAAGTCGGTGAGACTGTTATTTCTTTTGTTTTTGCTGCTGCTAAGCCATTTAAGTTTAATAAACCATAGTTTTGATTTAAGAAGCCTGTGTCCTGCGATCAAGCTGGTCCCCCAAACATTACACTGGTGCTCGAATGCGGGCAGGACTGAATAACAGGCATAAGAAGAGGAAAAAAAAAAAAGTTTTTTTTTTCTGTTGCATTGGACTTTATATTGAACTAACATTTAAAGGGACAGTACATTGAATTTATGTCCTGGGTTAAAGCTGCACAAACATTGAAAGTTGAAGCAATGGAGGAGCTAATTAAACAGCTGACCCTGGCTAACATACAAGCGCAAACTTACCACAAAGAGGCGCTGGCTCTGCAGCAAGAAAATACTCGCCTGTTGGTGGCCCAGTTAGCAGCCCAGCAAGCAGCCCAGCAAGGGGTTATGCAGGCTCAGGTGACTGCCTTAAAGGAAGCGGTGCAACAGCTGTCTCAGGTTCAGGAGCCAGCGGCTGTTGCCCCTGGCAACCAGGTGACTGTGAGGGCAAGCCATTTTCTACAGAAGTTGTCCCTGAGCGATGATGTAGAGGCATTTCTTGCTACGTTTGAGAGGACAGCGGAGAGAGAAGGATGGTCTCAGGACCAATGGGCCGGCCTCATTGCTCCTTTTCTCACTGGAGATCCTCAAAAAGCCTACTTTGACCTGCCACCAGATGATGCTAAAGACTATCAAAAGCTAAAGGCAGAAATTCTGGCTCGTCTGGGGGTGACTACGGCCGTTCGGGCCCAACGTGTACACCAATGGAAATATCGTCCAGATCGGCCACCCCGGTCTCAAATGCATGACCTGGTGCAACTAGTAAAAAAATGGCTGCAGCCTGAGGTGTTGTCTGGCCCCCAAATTGTGGAGCGGGTCGTGCTGGACCGATACCTGAGGTCCCTGCCAGATGACCTCCAACGGTGGGTCAGCCATGGAGACCCCAAAACAGCAAACCTCCTTGTTGAGATGGTGGAACGATATACAGTGGTGGAGGACCTGCTCGGACCTACCAAGCGCATAGGGCCTAGTCTGCCACGGCCTGTTCGACCAACTGCTGCCCTTCGAAAGGATGTTCCAAGGAGCCCTGGGACAAACACCCCGGAAGGCCAAGAGACACTCCCGGTACCTTCGCAGCGTTCTGTTCCTGTTCGGAGAGGAGGGGATGTACAATGTTGGCGATGTCATTCCTGGGGTCATACCCGGGCACACTGCCCACTGCAAGAGGAGCCCATGGAATGCGGGGTTCTTCGGAGGGGGTCTTTTTGTGCCCACAAAGTGTGCACCACACACCTCGACCTGGATGAGGAAAAGTTTGAGTGTGAAGTCCAAGTGAACCACCTCCCTGCCCGGGCTTTGTTGGACTCTGGAAGCATGGTAACCCTGGTTCATCCTAGAGTGATTGGGAAGATCGGTCCGGTAAGAAAAACTTTACGGGTGGTATGCATTCACGGGGACACTAGAGAGTACCCGCTCATCACGTTGTCTATCTCCTCAGCATGTGGCACTGTTACTCAAGAGGTGGGGGTGATAAAGAACTTGGTGCATGATGTTATAATAGGACGAGACTGTCCATTGTTTACAAAACTGTGGGAACAAGGAGAACAGTTCAGAGACTGGGGAGAAACTAGCCCCCCTGTTCCTGCTGCTGAGAGGGATAACCCTGAACTGCCAAACGTTAATGTGGACCCAGATGGGGAAAATGCTAATGATTGGGTTAATGGTGATGAAAGTAGTGTTGATACTATTGAGGATGTCAAGATATGTGGTCCACAGACCTACCAAAACACTAAGGGGGAGGAGCCTTTCCCACTTCAGGTAATGCTGGGGGAAGAGGATGAGGAAGTGGCCTCTACCCCTGCGCTGCCGGATTTGGGTGTTCCCCATGGGGCATTTGGGACTGCTCAGATGCAGGACCCCACTTTGGCCCATGCACGGGAACAAGTGGTAGTAGTAAATGGGGTTCCCCAAGAGCCAGGTGCGAATGAGAGGTGGCCACACTTTGCAATATATAATGAATTGCTGTATCGGGTTACCAAGGAGAGAGAAAATGTGGTAGAGCAATTGTTGGTACCCCAACAATATAGACGAAAGGTTCTGGACCTGGCCCATAACGATGTGTTAGGGGGACACCTGGGAGTTGAAAAAACGGAGGCACGGATCACCGACCGGTTTTACTGGCCAGGTCTGAAAGCAGAGGTAAAGAGATACTGTACCTCTTGTCCGACCTGTCAGTTGACCGCTCCGGTGACTCATTTTCGGAGCCCTTTGGTCCCTCTGCCCATAATTGAGGTCCCATTCGAGAGGATAGCCATGGATATAGTGGGTCCCTTGGTAAAGTCAGCTCGAGGTCACTCCTACATATTGGTGATTCTTGACTATGCCACCCGATATCCTGAGGCGCTACCCCTGCGGAATACCTCCTCAAAGGCCATTGCCCGGGAATTATTCCAGATGTTTACACGGACTGGTTTCCCCAAGGAAATACTCACAGACCAGGGTACCCCGTTTATGTCAAGGGTTATGGCCGATGTGTGTAAGCTGTTCCGGATTAAACAGCTACGCACATCGGTCTACCATCCCCAAACGGACGGTTTGGTGGAACGCTTTAATAAGACCCTTAAATCTATGCTCAAGAAAGTGGTACAAAGGGATGGGAAAGATTGGGACTGCCTGTTACCAGCTCTCCTGTTTGCTATCCGGGAAGTGCCCCAGGCCTCCACGGGTTTTTCGCCCTTTGAGTTGGTATATGGGCGGAGACCTCGCGGACTTCTTGACGTGGTTAAAGAGGAGTGGGAAAGTGAACCTGTTCAGCATAAGAGTGTCCTGGAATATGTCTCCCAAATGCAGGAAAGGATCCAAACCGTGATGCCGCTAGTCAAAGAGCATTTGCAAAAAGCCCAGGAGGCTCAACGACGGGTCTATAACAGGGCTGCTAAAATAAGGCACTTCCAAGTGGGGGATCGAGTAGCGGTGCTAATTCCCACTGTGGAAAGTAAGTTCTTAGCCAGGTGGCAAGGACCCTTTGAAGTTGTGGAAAAAGTGGGAGAGGTCAATTATAGAGTCCACCAGCCAGGCAAGAGGAAACCGTATCAGATATATCATGTCAACTTGTTAAAGCCCTGGACAGACAGGGAACCGGTGACCTCCCTGGCTAGTGCAAGGCTTGAGCCACAGGTTGGGGTGGAGAGTGTCCAAGTAGCAAATACCCTATCTAAATACCAAAGTCAGCAGGCAAAGGAGTTCTTGCAGAGAAATAAAGAGAAGTTTTCAGACTTGCCGGGGCTAACTAGTATCATAGAGCATGATATTATCACGGAACCTGGAGTCAAAGTTTTTGTCAGGCCCTACCGCATCCCAGAGGCTCAAAGGAAGGCCGTTTCAGAGGAAGTAAAGAAGATGCTGGACCTGGAGATCATTGAGGAATCGCAGAGTGAGTGGTTGAGCCCGATTGTGTTGGTACCAAAGCCCAACGGGACTCTGCGATTCTGCAATGATTTCCGGAAGCTTAATGAAGTTTCACGGTTTGATGCCTACCCCATGCCCCGGGTAGATGAACTTATTGAGAGACTAGGTCCAGCTAGGTATATCACAACATTAGACCTTACCAAGGGGTATTGGCAAATCCCATTAATTAAGGCTGCTAAAAAGAAAACTGCTTTTTCTACTCCAGAGGGGAGTTTTCAGTACAAAAGAATGCCTTTTGGACTGCAAACTGCTCCAGCCACGTTCCAGCGAGCAATGGATAGGATTTTACGACCTCATCGGGAGTATGCCTCAGTGTACTTGGACGACATAGTCATTTTTAGCAGAGACTGGGAGTCACACTTGCCCAAAGTCCAGGCAGTACTGGACTCTCTCTGGAAAGAGGGGTTTACAATAAACCCTGAAAAATGTGCTTTGGGAATGGAGGAGGTGAAATACCTGGGCTATATTGTGGGTAGAGGGGTGGTGAAACCTCAGGTCAGCAAGGTAGAGGCTATAAAGAGTTGGCCCCGCCCCCTCACAAAAAAGCAGGTACGTGCATTCCTGGGCATGGTGGGATACTACAGGAGGTTCGTACCCAACTTTGCCACATTGGCGGCTCCATTGACCGATCTGACTAAGGGTCGGAAATCGGTCATGGTGGAGTGGAATGCAGACGCTGAGAAGGCTTTTTTGGTGCTCAAGTCAGCACTGTGCCAACACCCTGTCTTGATAGCGCCCAATTTTTCAGAAGAGTTTGTTGTCCAAACTGATGCTTCCGATGTAGGATTGGGAGCTGTGTTGTCACAGGTTGTTTGTGGTGAGGAACACCCAGTAGTCTTCCTCAGTAGAAAGTTGACACCAGCGGAGAAAAACTACGCTATTATTGAAAGAGAGTGTCTGGCCATTAAGTGGGCTCTGGATTCCCTCAGGTATTACCTCTTGGGGAGGAAGTTTAGGCTCATTTCTGATCATGCCCCTTTAACATGGATGAGGCAGGGTAAAGGGACTAATGCCAGGATTACACGTTGGTTCCTGGCGCTCCAAGAATTTAAGTTTGTAGTGGAGCATAGGCCCGGGAGACTGCATCAAAATGCAGATGCCCTCTCCCGAGTCCATTGTTTGAGCTCCACTGTTGCCTCCACCTCCTTGGCGTTGGGGCACAGGGGGGGGGATATGTACAGGACGCCATGGCTGGGTCCTGGAAGGACGTTATATTTCCCCTCTGTTTGGACTGTGGTGCCTTTAAGGGAATGGAAAGGGTTAACGCACCTGTGTAAGGAAGTAGTTTAAAGCAGACAGGAAGTGCAGGTGAGAGTGAAGGAGTGTAGGAGAGTCCAATGCATGGTGAATGGTGGACAAGGAAAGCTGTGGAAGCTATGAAAAGCTATGAAAAGCTGTGAAAGGACTTGGCAGTGTCCTGCCTAAAAACCTGCTACTGAAGGACTTACCTGGAAGGACTGTTTAACTGCGATAGCAGTTCTGAGCTGTACAAGTCGGTGAGACTGTTATTTCTTTTGTTTTTGCTGCTGCTAAGCCATTTAAGTTTAATAAACCATAGTTTTGATTTAAGAAGCCTGTGTCCTGCGATCAAGCTGGTCCCCCAAACATTACAATATATATATATATAATCTCACAAATGTGAGTACACCCCTTACATTTTTTTAAATATTTTATTATATATTTTCATGTGACAACACTGAAGAAATTACACATTTGTGAGATATATATATATATATATATATATATATATATATATATATATATAGTAACGATTATCTTTTAGACTTTAGTTCTTGTTTTTTCTCTTTCTTTTCATTGAATTTTCAGCACCTCAAGCAAAACAAGGAAGCAACAACACAACAAAAAATAAAAATCTTTATAAGGGAAAAAAAAAAAAAAAAAAAATCAAGAAAAGCCTCAAACAAATAACTTTGTTCCCCCAAACCAGTTTACCTCCTTTCACCGTCCATGGCCAAATCAAATATTTATCAGCGCCAGTCGCAAAAACAAAATGCAAAGCATCTCCAAAATATTTCAAGCCAATCCAATGAAAAAACTCAGGCATTGTGAAAACTATTATTCAATAAAAAATATTGAATGAGAAAACATGAAAAAGTAGCAGTACTGAAGTGTTTTTAGTCCCAAGAGCTATCAAGTCCAGTGTGGTAGCATCACTCACGTGCTTGCTAAAATATTGGCTCTTTTTTTTCTGTGCCCTCTTTTCTTGAAAAGGAGAACTAGAACCAAGAACATTTCAGTCTATAGGGTGGGTATACTAATTTCCAGGGTCTTCTGGAACCTTGTGCACATAGGCTCCGCTGAAATTTTTTCAGGGGGGGGGGCGCTTCCGCAGTGGCGATACACAGTCGCATTTAACCCTTTCTTCAAACGCTAGCAGGGGTTAAAAGCACCCTGCTAGCGGCCAAATAGCGCAGCTAAAACAATGGTAAAGCGGCGCTTTACCGATAACGCGGCCAGCTGGCAGTGTGAAATTGCTCTTGAGATAATTCAGCTTCACTCCGTGCCCATATAAATATAGCCTAGAGAATGTACAGACCCCCCTTCAGCACAGACCCCCCCCCCTTCAGCACAGAACCCCACATTCTGCACAAACCCCTCCATTCAGCACAGATGGACCCCCTTTAGCACAGCCCCCCATTTAGCACAGACCCCCCTTCAGCACAGATGGACCCACATTCAGCACAAATCCCCCCTTCAGCACAGACGGACCCCCCCATCCCATCCCATTCAGTACCTCAGATCAGCCATCAGCACAGCATGGGCACAGCAGGTTCCCTCCCCCTGTGTACACATAAACACTGGAGGGGGAGGCGGCTTCACTCTGCTTGCTGTGTCTATGTGACATGCGGCCCAGGACTGCTCAGACAGCCCACAGCCACGAGACTCTTCAACACCTTCTCGATTTTCCAGGGGGGGTCAATTGCCCCCCTTTGCCCTATGGAGCGGACGCCCATGCTTGTGTATGCTCCTAGACAGGACTACAGCTGAACATTATTGCATCAGTTTGTTAGAGCACTGTAGAAAAAAAGGTGGGTGGATAAACTTTATTGAAAATAAATAATGGTCAGCCATTGCAGGTAGCTAATGAAGGAGGGAGTAGCAGAAAAAGAGTCCAGATAGGAAATGCACTGTACAAGAGGCACACATTTATTATAAATGGTTAAAGCAGCTACCCATTGTGACTGGAATACAACTACCCCAACTCAAACCAGAGCCCACTATGGTTGCTGAGCACCTTTTCTATGGCTGAGCATGTGCTGGCCATAGTGCAGCCGAAGCTCCTAGACAGAGGCAATTACGCATGTGCAGATGTGCATTTACAGGTGCCCATCTTTCCAGGCATAGGCTAATGCCTCTGCCCATGCACGGAAGCACGAACAGGTGAATGCCTATGTGCAGTGCTGTCTGATTTGCAGCTTTACCTGATCCTGTATCTGGATCTGATTGCCTGTGTTTGACCCGGCTTTCTTGACTACGCTTGCTTATCTCCAGTCCTGACCCCGGCTTGCCCTAACCTTGCTATACCTGCTATTCTGCCTGATATCCTGCTGCCAACCTCTGCCTGTCTACTGAGCAATCTCTGCTTGCCGCTTATGTCATATCTGGTTATCTGTGATTGACCGGTCTTGTCTGACCCTGCTCCAGTCTTGCTCCATCCAGCTCCATCCAGTACCTGGTGACACTGTCCTGCATCAACTGTGCATCCGCTGCTTCTGCTGCCACCTGCTGCTCACCACCCAACTCGGTTTGGCGACTCAAGAGCTGCACATCTCTACTGTCAACAAGGAATTCGGCAGGCACTTCTACCTCACTGCGCTCTCGCGGACTCTGTCGCATTTCCAGTGGTTCCTGAGCCAGGACTGTAAAAGAGGTCTCCTTCTACATGTCAGGCTTTGTCACATGAAAAGATATCATAAAATATTTACAAAAAATGTGAGGGTGTACTCACTTTTGTGAGATACTGTATATGTCATAGTTTGTGGACTCTATAACTTTGACACAGGCTAAATAATATACGCTGATTTGGGTTATTTTTCCCAAAGAAATGTAGCAGACTATATTTTAGCCTAAATTTATGAAGAATTATTATTTGTTTGCAAAATGTGTCCCTCATTTTGGTCTAATCTATATAGTTGTATATAAAATGCACTTTTTTTCTTTCAAAACGTGTTTTCCAGTGCTAAACCTTTCATCCCATTTCTAAATTGTTGCATTTTTAAATTTTAAAAGCCAATAGTAGTGGTAAAAAATCACTTGTGGATTTAATTAACCTTTTTTGGGGTTAATTCTCCTTTAAGGGGGTGTGGCAGGGGCGAGTCCCATGACTACATACGTTTGCTGGTAGGTGTGCCTCATTCCCATCTCAAAATGTTGGGAGGCTCTGCTTTATATAGCAAAATAAATAATATCCAGTGGTGATTAAATAACACCAAGGGGAAGCTCTATTTGTGTTAAACATATATATATATACATTTCATTTGAGTACAATGTTGCATGGCTGAGCAACTGAGCTGAATAGCAACAAATATTTCTGGTCATGAAGGGGGTAAAATATTCCAGAGGTCAAGTGGTTAGTTTGTTTTTTATATTCAAAGCAAACTCACCCATCAATCCACGTCTTCATGCTTTATTTTGTTGATAAATCACTTTGACACCCCCCTTCCCCCAGCATTTCTGTCTGTGGCCATCTTAAATAAGGGCAGATGATTCATGCAGAGGCGTATCTAGTGAAATAGCGCCTATGGCAAGCACTGAAACTGTGCCCCTGAAACATTTGAAACCCATCTTTTAGATAACCTTAACAAAAAGAAAAACAGCTAACAAAACTAGTGATATTTATCATTTCTTGTGATACCTTGGGTAGCGACATATCCTCTTTATGGAGAAATTATTAGACCCCTGATCCCTCCTCTGGCCAGGTAAATGCAGAAGTGATTACATCTTCATCACTTAAGGCCTCAGTTTTCACAGAGGAGAGGGAGAAACTGATGTTCCTCCTTCTTCTTTGTGCGCTGCCAATCTGACCAGATGGAATGGGAGAGCTGGGAGAACAGGGGAGGACTGTGGCTGAACGCAGCAGGGATATCGCTGCCATTGTCCATTAGCAAAGGTGCTGAAAAGGAGATCCTGCCTATGCTCGGGAGTAGAGAAGAAGAGACCCTCAGACCCTGGTAAGTGCCTTGCTGCCCATACACTCAACAGCGCCGCCTTCATATGGCGCCCATGGCACTTGCCATAGCTGCCATACCCTAGATACGCCACTGGATTCATGTAGCACTTACTTCCTGGAATTTGTCTGCCCTTCGCTAAGACATGCAGACAGGAGGGTGTGCTTAGCTTAGAAAATCCCTCCCCTCCCCCAGATGAATAAAAAAAAGAAAAGAAAAAAACAATGAAGACTTCTGGGATGTATGACATTAATCTAGCCTATGCCAGAAACCAGGAAGAAACTGAAGAAATAATAATAAAAAAAAAAGTTTAAAGCTTGTAACTACAGTATAATTGTAAGGACTTGTAACAGGCTTAGTCCAGAGTGGAGCTTTTGCAGGGGGTTAAGGCATGAGCGTAGTAAGACAGGCTGGGTCAACAACAAATCTTGAACAGCAAGGTGCATAGTCAGAATCCAGAAGCATGGTCAGAGGCAGGCAGGGTCATATACAGACTGGCAGAGTAATGTAGAATCATCAGGCAAAGAGAGTAATCCAGGAAACAGGCAGAGGTCAAAGTCCAGAAGTTCAGTAACTCAGATGTATATCACACACCCAGGGAAACAGATCCAGCAAATGGGCCCAGTGCACAGGAAGTCCTGCAATTTAACCACTTGCCTACTGGGCACTTTCACCCCCTTTCTGCCCAAACCACTTTCAGCTTTCAGTGCTGTTGCACTTTGAATGACAATTGCACCGCCATGTACACCGTACCCATGTAAAGTGTTATCACTTTCTTTTACACAAATAGAACTTTCCTTTGGTGATATTTAATCACCACTGGGTTTTTTATTTTTTGCTAAGCAAAAAAGAAAAGAGACCAAAAAATTGGGAATTAAAAAAAAAAAAAGTTTAGTTTGTTATAACATTTTGCAAACAGGTAATTTTTCTTCTTCATTGCTGTGCGCTGATGAGGCTGCACTGATAGGTACTGATAAGCTGCACCAATGGGCACTGATGGGAACTGATGAGGAGGCACTGATAGGTGGCACTAATGAGGCTGCACTGAAGGGCACTGATGAGGTGGCACTGGTGGGCACTGATGAGGAGGCACTGATCGGTTGCACTGATGAGGCTGAACTGATATGCGGCACTGAAGGGCACTGACAGGCGGCACCGGTGGGCACTAATAGGTTGCACTGGTGGGCACTGATGGGCACTTATAGGCACTGGTAGACAGCACTGTTGGGCACTGATAGGTGACACTGATGAGGAGGCACTGATTGGCAGCACTGTTATGCACTGATTGGCAGCACTGTTGGGCACTGATAGGCAGCACTGGTGGGCACTAATAGGCAGCACTTGTGGGCACTGTTGGGACTGCCCTCATAATCAGTGTAGATGTCCCTTTAACACAAGCCGTTTATCAGCTCTCCTCTCCTCATGCTGTCAGCGTGAGGAAAGAAATGCTGATAACCGGCTTGTGTTTACATTGTGATCATTGTACACAGCTGATCGCATGGTAATGGGCTGCTGTGATTGACCCTTTACCCTGATCTGTGATGTGTCCTAAGGGGGAAGCACGGGCAGCGCGATCACAGACGGACGTCCATGGACGTCCTCCTGGCAAAGTAAGCCATCTTTCAGCTATAGTGCGGGCAGGAACTGGCTAAGCTGGGTGGATTGATTGCAGCTGGAAGGCTGGTAGAGTGAAGCCTCGTACACACGACCAAGGAACTTGACGGGCGAATCACATTGTTTTCCTCGTCGAGTTCCTTGTTAGGCTGTCGAGGATCTCGACAAGGCAGGTTTCTCCATTCCCGTCGAGGAAAAATAAGACATGCTCTCTTTTTGGCTCGACGGGATCCTCTACAGTTTTCTCATCGAAAAATGTACACACGACCGGTTTCCTCGGCAAAAAAAAAAAACTAGCACGTTTCTTGCTGGTTTTTGCCGAGAAACTTGGTCGTGTGTACGAGGCCTTATGCCGCGTACACACCATCACTTTATGTGATGAAAAAAAACGACGTTTTTAAAAACGTCACTTTAAATGACCGTGTGTGGGGGAAAACGTCGTTTTATGTCTTCTGAAAAACAACAAAAAAAAATTGAAGCATGCTTAAATTTTATGTGTCGTTTTTCAAAACGTCGTTTTTTACTTCACAGAAATTGACCGTGTGTAGCAAAAAACGTCATTTAAAAAGACGTTTTTACACCCGCGCATGCCCAGAAGCTAGTTATGAAGCGAGCTTCAATGGAAAAAACGTGGTGAACGTAACCTCACTTTGCTAGAACATTGTGAGAAAAACGATGGTGTGTAGGCAACTTCGTCTTTGAAAATTGAAGTTTCAAAAACGTCGTTTTTTACTTCACAGAAAATGTCGTTTTTTTTCATCACATAAAGTGATGGTGTGTATGCGGAATTAGAGAGTCCCAGGAGCTGGGAGCAGATGTACTAAGCAGAATGTTAGCTGCAGAGCGTTAGATTCCCCAGTGGCAGCGCAAACAGGACCACAGCACAAAGCCATAAGAACCCAGATTAAAGCCCAAGCACATGATAGTATTATACCCTCCTATCCTATCCACAGTATTTACTAGTTTAGTTCCTTTTTTACTTTCTAGATGTCTGTAGACATCCTTCTTCTGTGAAGCCTTCACTTAGACAGTAGCTCTTCCTTATTTATCACCTTAGTGTTTTCTCCCACAAATTAAAAGGGGCTGATGTCATAATAAATGATAGTGTCATTTGCTTTTATATCCCAGTCATGAAATCTTTTAAAAAGCCGCTCAAGCAACAGCGTGCATTTGGTATAATTCGAAACAACATTTAATAGGCTCAACCAACGCGGGCTCTAAAATGTACATTGACAGTCCTCTCCCACAGGTACAATTCTAAAGACATAGGAGCCAGAGGAGTCAAACATCTCAGGGGTGACTCTTCTGACATTGTGCGCCCTTCTGCCAAACACAAGCTGCCTTGCACCGTCCGCTGCAAAGATGAGGCAAGTGAGTGCTTGTTATTATCTCCCGCGGCCTGATAAAATATGACATGTTGTGCTAGTTATTACAGACAAAACCAATTAGCTTCAGTTCATGGTCATCTCACATAACAAACGCGATATGACAATTTTTGTATTACCTTGCGAGACACCATTTGCGGCTTCTATTAACTTGTATTAATATGCAGCACAAAAAAAGGACGGTGCCTGTCCACGGGTTCATTTAGGTGTTATTGTATCATAATGCATTTTTATGAGCATCCAGACCCATAAGTAAGTAACTGCATGATTACCAGACAGTATCCTCAGTTATGAAACGCATTAACCTCTTCCAGCGAGAGGCACTTAGCTGCTGGCAGAAAACGCTTTAATGTGGCACTTTGTACAGCAGGTACAAGTCAGGGATTTTATGTAAAATATATATCTATTTACATCTGTCATTACAGATACAACAGGATATAAAAGGCAATATACAAGATTAGATGGTTGTAAATGACTTTGCTGAAATTATTATTATTATTATTATTATTATTGTTTTTAAGTACATCCGTCACTTTATTAATTGGCTCTTCTTTTGTACTGCTACAAACAAATGCATGCTGGAGAGAAGGCCTGCTGCATGCCGAGAACATAACAAACAAATGCATGCTGGACAGAAGGCCTACTGCATTCCGAGAACATAACTAACAAATGCATGCTGGACAGAAGGCCTACTGCATTCCGAGAACATAACAAACAAATGCATGCTGGACAGAAGGCCTGCTGCATGCCGAGAACATAACAAACAAATGCATGCTGAACAGAAGGCCTACCGCATTCCGAGAACATAACAAACAAATGCATGCTGGACAGAAGGCCTACCGCATTCCGAGAACGTAACAAACAAATGCATGTTGGACAGAAGGCCTACCGCATTCCGAGAACGTAACAAACAAATGAATGTTCGACAGAAGGCCTACCGCATTCCGAGAACGTAACAAACAAATGTATGTTGGACAGAAGGCCTACCGCATTCCGAGAACATAACAAACAAATGCATGCTGGACAGAAGGCCTACCGCATTCCGAGAACATAACAAACAAATGCATGCTGGACAGAAGGCCTACCGCATTCCGAGAACGTAACAAACAAATGCATGCTGGACAGAAGGCCTACTGCATTCCGAGAACATAACAAACAAATGCATGCTGGACAGAAGGCCTACCGCATTCCGAGAACATAACAAACAAATGCATGCTGGACAGAAGGCCTACCGCATTCCAAGAACATAACAAACAAATGCATGCTGGACAGAAGGCCTACCGCATTCCGAGAACATAACAAACAAATGCATGTTGGACAGAAGGCCTACCGCATTCCGAGAACATAACAAACAAATGCATGTTGGACAGAAGGCCTACTGCATTCCGAGAACATAACAAACAAATGCATGTTGGACAGAAGGCCTACCGCATTCCGAGAACGTAACAAACAAATGCATGTTGGACAGAAGGCCTACCGCATTCCGAGAACGTAACAAACAAATGCATGTTGGACAGAAGGCCTACCGCATTCCGAGAACGTAACAAACAAATGCATGTTGGACAGAAGGCCTACCGCATTCTGAGAACGCAACAAACAAATGCATGCTGGACAGAAGGCCTACCGCATTCCGAGAACATAACAAACAAATGCATGCTGGACAGAAGGCCTACCGCGTTCCGAGAACATAACAAACAAATGAATGCTGGACAGAAGGCCTACCGCATTCCGAGAACGCAACAAACAAATGCATGCTGGACAGAAGGCCTACCGCATTCCGAGAACGCAACAAACAAATGCATGCTGGACAGAAGGCCTGCTGCATGCCGAGAACATAACAAACAAATGCATGCTGGACAGAAGGCCTGCTGCATGTTGGGTGACCACGTGTCCGGGATTGCCCGGGACAGTCCCGCATTTTGAATGAAACTGACACAGCCACCCCCCAAGCCAACCTAATGCCCCCAAAAAAGGCTGCCACATCACTGATTTACTCACTGACAGTACTTGTCCTGGCCAGGAATGCCTAAAGGAGCACAGTCCCCGCCCCCTGCTTGTGATTGGAGACATCATAAATCCCACCTCTTGTGTCCAATCACTGTGCTGTGATGCGTTACACCACATGCTGATTTTTGGGAAGGAGGGTGTCCCTGAATGGTAGTTTGGAAATGTGGTCACCCTAGCCTAGCTGCATGCCGAGAACATAACAAACAAATGCATGCTGGACAGAAGACCTGCTGCATGCCGAGAACATAACAGAACATCATTACTGTACATTATAAACTGGAAGAAGAGTAGGTCATACAAAACATATAAAAACACAAAGAAAATATTTAAGGTCATATATGACTTCCTGCCATGTTACCTAGTTTTTTTTTATTATTCACTCGATATTATCCAACCATCTTCAAGGTGAACTTTTATTTTTATTTTTTTTTGCATCTATCTTTTTTTTTTATTAGGCTGAAGGTTAAAGAATAATTAGAAAACCCAGCAGGCTCTGCAAACTAAGCGTCGTAGATGTACCACATGTATATTTGTAAAATATTTTGTTTTATATAAATGATTAAAAACAATACAAAACATAAATTTTTCAAATAAAAAAAAAAACTTTGGAAATTTTTTTTAAAATAAGTTTTACTTAATATAAAGCTGCCAAGGAATAATACTTTTTCGATTACAGCTCTAACAGGTACAAGCAAGGTTATCTGTGCCTGTTCTCTCTTTGCCAGGGAGGGGGGCTCTCAAATACTTTCCCCTTTCCTAAACATTTGATTTTAACCAAGTTGTAATCATTTCAATCATCCCTTTGCTGAGTAAAATGTAATTATCGGAACACAGACAAACCTTAAGGGCAATTTTAATTTTATTTCCTTTTTAGCCAAATTAATAATGTGCTCTCCGTCTCTCTGCATCTTGAGTAGCTACCCCTGCTTCTCCTCTCTGTGCTGTGGCTATGTATTAGGCTATATAAAAAGAATAGGAATTGTAAAGAATTTTTTTTTATATATATACTGGGTCAGATTCAGAAAGGAGATACGACGGCGTATCTCCGGATACGCCGTCGTATCTCTGAGTGTGCGTGGTCGTAACTATGCGACTGATTCAGAGAATCAGTTACGCATAGATTTCCCTAAGATCTGACCGGCGTAAGTCTCTTACACCGTCGTATCTTAGGCTGCATATTTACGCTGGCCGCTAGGTGGCGCTTCCGTATAGTTATGCAATGAATATGCTAATTAGGTAGATACGTCGATTCAGAAACATACGTCCGGCCGGCGCATTTTTTTACGTTGTTTACGCTAGGCTTTTTTCGGCGTAAAGTTACCCCTGCTTTATGAGGCGTAGCCAGTGTTAAGTATGGACGTCGTTCGCGCGTCGAGTTTTGAAAATTTTACGTTGTTTGCGTAAGTCGTTTGCGAATAGGGCTGTACGTAAGTTACGTTCACGTCTAAAGCTTTATAACTAAATTAAAATTAAAAAAATCCTGCAGGCTGATACTGTCTAGTTCCATTCTCTGCCCAATCCCCTTGCTTGCAAAGTAGCCATTCATTCATTGCAATCCAATGGTGTGTCAAGCAACGTAAACATGCTGTGCATGTGCTGATTAGGAGTCTGAAGAAGGAATGGGACTTGGTGCTGCTGTGCTGCCTTTTAGGGCCAGATTCATGTAGCCCGGGCGCGACGTAACTTAACCGATTTAAGTTACACCGCCGCAAATTTTCTGTCTAAGTGCCCGATCCACAAAGCACTTACCTGGAAATTTGCGGCGGTGTATCCTAAATCCGTCCGGCGCAAGGCGGGCCAATTCAAATGGGGCGAGTCCCATCTAAATTAGGCGCGCTCCAGCGCCAGACGTACTGCGCATGCTCCTGTCGCAAATTTCCCGACGTGCTTTGCGCGAAGTTACGACGCGCCGACGTTTTGTGAATCTTGACGGGTAAAAAAGACTTGCGCCGGGAAAAATAAAAAATGTAAAAAAAATTTGAAAGCGACGCGGGAAAGACGGGTATACTTTTACATGGTGTACTAAGTTTACACTTTGTAAAAGGTGCCCTATCTTTGCGACGGCAAACTAACACTTGCGGCGACCAAACGACGGGAAAAAAAAATTGTGGATCGCCTTAAGTGCTAATTTGCATACCCGACGCTGGTTTACGACGCAAATTCCCCCCAGCGGCGGCCGCGGTACTGCATCCTAAGATCCGACAGTGTAAAACTATTACACCAGTCGCATAGATAGAAACAGGGATACGACGGCGTATCAGCAGATACGCCGTCATATCCCTTTTGTGAATCTGGCCCTTAGTTCTTACAAAACAGAAAAGACCAACTACCGGAATTCAGAATATAGAGATTCAGGCTCGGATTCACAAAGCACTTGCGCCGACGTATCTCCAGATACGCCGCGTAAGTGCAAATATGCGCCGTCGTATCTATGCGCCGGACTCATAAACTAAGATACGCCTAAAAATAGGCTTCATCCCACTGACGTAACTTGCCTACGCCGGCGTAGAGTGGGCGCATATTTACGCTGGACGCATGTGGCGCTCCCATTAATTTTCTATTCAAATATGCAAATGAGGGAGATACGGCGATTCACGAACGCACGTGCGTTCGACGCAGTGCGCGTAAAGTCATACATCCGGCGTAAAGTTATGCCCTATAAAGGGGGTGTAACTCAGCAGCATCCATACAAAGGGCTGCACCAGGCAACACAAGCCAGCGTATTTTACGTAGTTTACGTTGGACGTGAATATGGCTGGGCGTAGGTTACATTCACGCCGTAGGCAGTGATCCGACGTATCTTAGGCAGTTGTTCCGATGTGATTCTGAGCATGCGCACTGGGATGCGTCCACGGGACAGCACATGCTCCGTTCATTATAAGTATCCGTCTTACACTCAGCCCATCATTTGCATGGGGTCACGCCTCATTTGCATGGCTCACGCCCACTTCCACCTACGCCGGCTTACGCCTGAGAAACCCAGCGCAGTTTTGGGAGCACTGGCTTTGTGAATTCAGTGCTTGCCTCTCTGCCCTGCGTCGGCGTAGCGTATCTTATTTGCGCTAGGGCGGGGTAATGTGCGCCCACTCTCTGTGAATCCATATAGATGGAGCAAAATCAATTAAAAACAAACTCCTTATCACCACTAAGTTTCAGGTATGCACCCTTTGTCAAGTAGTAGTACTTGAACATTGTAGAACTGGTGGTGACATGGAGCTACTTTTTTGTTGACATTTTTCCTTCTGCATGGATGAATATTTAAATATAATAATAAGATGGTGCTTGGCAACCAAAAACGTAAATGTATTTTATTGGTATTTTATGTGATAGACCAACACAAAGTGGCACATAATTGTGAAATGTAAGGAAAATGATAAATGGTTTTCAACATTTTTTATAAATAAATATCTGAAAAGTGTGGGGTACATTTGTATTCAGTCCCCCTGAATCAATGCTTTGTAGAACCTCCTTTCGCTGCAATTACAGCTGCAAGTCTTTTGGGGATGTCTCTATCAGCTTTGCACATCTAGAGAGGGACATTTGTGTCCATTCTTCTTTGCAAAATAGCTCAAGCTCTATCAGATTGGATGGAGAGCGTCTGTGAACAGCAATTTTCAAGTCTTGCCACAGATTCTCAATTAAATTTAGGTCTGGACTTTAAATTTTCCGTTCTAACACATGAATATGCTTTGATCTAAACCATTCCATTGTAGCTCTGGCTGTATGTTTAGGATCGTTGTCCTACTGCAAGGTGAACCTCCGCCCCAGTCTCAACTTGTTTGCAGACTCTAACAGGTTTTCTTCTAAAATTGCCCTGTATTTGGCTCCATCAATCTTTCCATCAACCCTGACCAGCTTTCCTGTCCCTGCTGAAGAAAAGCATCCCTGCAACATGATGCTGCCACCAACATGTTTCACAGTGGGGATGGTGTGTTCGGGATGATATGCAGTTTTAGTTTACCGCCACACATAGCGTTTTGCTTTTAGGCCAAAAAGTTTAATTTTGGTCCCATCTGACCAGAACACCTTCTTCTACATGTTTGCTGTGTCCCCCACATAGCTTCTTACAAACTGCAAACAAGACTTGTTAAGACTTTCTTTCAACAATGGCTTTCTTCTTGCCACTCTTCCATAAAGGACAGATTTTCAGAGTGCACGACTATTAGTTGTCTTGTGGACCGATTATCTCACCTGAGCTGTAGATCTCTGCAGCTCCTTTAGAGTTACCATGGGCCTCAAGGCTGCATCTCTGATGAATGCTCTCCTTGCCCGGCCTGTCAGTTTAGGTGGCCGGCCATGTCTTACAGTGTTACAGGAGATGTCCAAAACTTGGGATTTTTTGTTTTATAACCTAACCCTGCTTTAACCACTTCAGCCCTGGAGGATTTGGCTGCTCAATGACCCGGCCATTTTTTTCTATACGGCATTGCGTCGCTTTAACTGACAATTGCATGGTCGTGTGACACTGTACCCAAACAAAATTGACGTACTTTTTTTTCCCACAAGTAGAGCTTACTTTTGGTGGTATTCGCGGTTTTAATTTTTTGTGCTATAAACAAAAAAGAGCAACAATTTTGAAAAAAAAAAAACACAATATTTTGTACTTTTTGCTATAATAAATATCCCCAATATTTTTTTTACAAAAAAGCTATTTTTTTTCCTTAGCTTAGGCCGATATGTATTCTTCTACATATTTTTGGTAAAAAAATCGCAATAAGCGTATATTGATTGGTTTGCACAAAAGTAATAGCATAATAGGAGATAGATTTATGGCATTTTTATTATTATTATTTTTATTACTGGTAATAGCGACGATCTGCGATTTTTATCTGGACTGCGACATTATGATGGACAGATTGGACACTTTTGACACATTTTTGGAACCACTGACAATTATACTGCAATCAGTGCTATAAAAATGCACTGATTACTGTGTAAATGTCACTGGCAGGGCAGGGGTTAACACTAGGGGGCGATCAAGGGGTTAACCGTGTTCCCTAGTGTGTGTTCTAACTGTAAGGGGAGGGGACTGACAGGAGTAAATGACAGATTGTGATCCCTAGCTAGTAGGAACTCATGATCTGCCTCTCCTCTTCTAAAGGAACACCTCCCCGTTCTGCCTCTCGTGCCCACGATCTCATGCCCACGAGCATCAGCACCCCCGCAGTGCAGCGGGGGCGCGCGCAAGCTATCCCGCTTAAAGGAGTGACGTACAGCTACGGAGGCTCACGGGAGACTATAAGGGGGAAATTTTAATCAATGACCAATAGTGCAATAGGACATTCTTTCCACTGACTATCAGTGCATGGACATTATTCTCTTATTGAGGACTAGTGTGGTGTGTCTATAATGTACAGTGTGATGTAGATAGAATTATCTTAGGGGTCCCTGAGACTTGAAACTAACATTTTTCTCATGCTAAAAAAGGGTGAGAATAGTTGATTTAACCCTTGCTTACTTTACCTAAAACTAATAGAAAAAACTTGGTGTTGACTTCTACTTTATCATTGTATTACATTAACAGTCTGCTCTTTCCATTGTATAATTACCCCATTATTCTTTTTCTGCCTATATACTGCTGTTTTAGGATTACTTAAGAAGATCTTACTGTTGGCAAACTCCCTTTTTAATTTTCTTTCCAAACAACTCTGTTTTCAATTAAATTCCATTCTGCCAATAAATTTAAATAACTAAACCTGCATAAAGTGTCATTTACATAACAACACTGGATTTTAGCCAGAGTCAACTATTCCCGGAATTCTTCTAGAGAATAAAGAGCTGTGAATAGTCATTAGTGATACATAAAATTTGGTCTGTCAAAAACAGAAAAACAATGCAAAAAGTATGTGCCAAGAAGTGACAGGTAATATATTAAAAAAAAAAGTACATTTGTTTAAATAAACAGTGTACGGATATTTTCCATGCAGAGGCTCAATCAATGTCAGTAGGCTTTTGCTGCAGTGGCTCAGAGGAAGACTTTACAAACCTAAAGCTAAACTCCAAGCAAAAAGATAATTACACAAATGAACAAATACAGTATATACATATATAAGAGCTCTTTTACCTGCTAATGGATTTGTATTTCTGGTTATCCAGTCCTGAGATTTACACAGCTCTGCCACACAGCACAGTCCTGCCTAAGGCCCCATACACACGGGAGGATTTATCCGCGGATACGGTCCAGCGGACCGTTTCCGCGGATAAATCCTCTCAAGGATTTCAGCAGATTTTAATGCGATGGTGTGTACTCACCATCGCATTGAAATCCGCGCCGAAATCCTCTGGCGATGACGTGTCGTGCCGTCGCCGCGATTATGACGCGGCGACGTGCGCGACGCTGTCATATAAGGAATTCCACGCATGCGTCGAATCATTACGACGCATGCGGGGGATCCCTTCGGACGGATGGATCCGGTGAGTCTATACAGACCAGCGGATCCATCCGTTGGGATGGATTCCAGCAGATGGATTTGTTTGGCATGTCAGCAAATATTCGATCTGCTGGAATCCATCCCAGGGGATAAATATCCGCGGAAACAGATCCGCTGGAGTGTACACACCATAGGATCTAGCCGCTGAAACCCATTTGCTGGGATTTTTCAGCGGATGGATTCTATGGTGTGTACGGGGCCTAACAGGAAATGGGACCTGATCTTTCTCTGCCTCAGTTTCACTTTTACTTGCAAGTCTCTTCCCCATCCATTACGATACTTATACTGCATGCATTTAAAAAATAAAGAACATTTGTATTCAGACAATATAGGCTTTTTATATAGACATTTTTTTTACTTATTGTGGGTGCATTTATTTGTTTTTTGTTTTTCAAAAATGTAAATTGCCCTTTAACCGCTTGCCGCCCGGCGTACGCAGATATACATCTGCAGAATGGCACAGGCAGGCAGAAGGGCGTATATATCCTTCCCCTTTAAGAAGTGGTTGCTGCGGGCGTGCGTGCCGCTGCCAACTACGTGAGCCTGCCGGCGGCTTCCGCGGACATGATCACCGCGGGCATACCCGCGATCGTCTCACGGAGAGATAGAACAGGGAGATGTTAGTGTAAACAACAATGACCCGGATTCACGTAGCACTTACGCCGACGTATCTCGACATACGCCGCGTAAGTGTAAATGTGCGCCATCTTATCTGTGCGCCATGCCCACAGAACTAGATACGCCTGAAAATAGGCTTCTTCCGACCGACGTAAGTTTCCTACGCCGTCGTATCGTGGGTGCATATTTACGCTGGCCGCAAGGGGCGCTCCCATTGATTTACGATTCGAATATGCAAATGAGTGAGATACGCCGAACGTACTTGCGCCCGACGCATTAATATACGCGGTTTACGGAAGACGTACGTCCGGCGTAAAGTTATTCCCCATCTATGAGGCGCAACTCATGCAAAGGTATGGACCAGGGAACAGCCGTCGTATTTTACGTTGTTTACGTAGTAGTACGTGAATAGGGCTGGGCGTAGGTTACGTTCACGTCGTAGGCAGTGATTCGACGTATCTTAGGGAGTATTTTTTACGTGATTCTGAGCATGCGCACTGAGATGCGTCCACGAGACGGCGCATGCGCTGTTCGTTCGGCCCATCGTTTGCATGGGGTCACGCTTCATTTAAATTGATCACGCCCACTTCCACCTACTTTGAATTAGGCTGGCTTACGCCTACGAATTAACGTTACGCCGGCACAACGTTGGGAGCATTTGCTTTGTGAATTCCATGCTTGCCTCTCTGCGTTCTGTCGGCGTAGCGTAAAAGAGATACGCTACAGTGGCATATATATGCGCCGAGGTATGTGAATCCGGGCCTATATCTTCTATCTGCCTAGTGACACTGTCACTAATCGTGTTCCCTGTCATCGGGAACAAGGATCAGTGACGTGTCACAGCAAGCCATGCCCCCTACAGTAAGAATCACTCCCTAGGGAACACTTAACCCCTACAGCGCCACCTAGTAGTTAACCCCTTCACCGCCAGTGTCATTTTCACAGTAATCAGTGCATTTGTATAGCACTGATCGCTGTAAAAATTACAATGGTCCCAAAAATGTGTCAAAAGTGTCCGATGTGTCCGCCATACTGTCACAGTCACAATAAAAATTGCTGATCGCAGCCATTACTAGTAAAAAAAAAAATATTAATAAAAATGCTGTAAAACTATCCCCTATTTTGTAGCCACTATGGGCCAGATTCACGTGCTTGCGCTGCGGCGTAACGTATCCCCTTGCGTGTAAACTTGCGGCGGCGTAGCGTAAAGCCGTCCCGCGCAAGCCCGCCTAATTCAAATGGGGCGTGTACCATTTAAATTAGGTGCGTTCCCGCGCCGGACGTACTGCGCATGCTCCGTTTTGAAATTTCCCGCCGTGCTTTGCGTGAAATGACGTCGCCCCAACGTAATTTTTTGAACGGCGACGTGCGTTACGTCCTTTCGTATTCCCGGACGACTTACGCAAAACAAAAATTTGAAATTCGACGCGGGAACGACGGCCATACTTTAACATGGGCTGTCTATTGTTACACCACCTAAATAGCAGCCTTAACTTTGCGACGCGAAAAGCCGACTAGCGACGACGTAAGAGATTGCGACGAACGCGCGTACCTTCGTGGATCGCCGTAAACAGCTAATTAGCATATCCGACGCGGAAAACGACGCGATCTCCACCCAGCGGCCGCCGAAGTATTGCATCCTAAGATCCGAAGGCTTACGAAGCCGTACGCCTGTCGGATCTTAGCCAAATGCCGTTGTATCTTTGTTTGTGAATTACAAATAAAGATACGACGCTGCAAATTTGAAAGTACGCCGGAGTATCAGCAGATACTCTGGCATACTTCTTCTCTGAATCTGGCCCTATAACTTTTGCGCAAACCAATCAATAACCAACTTACCAATAACCAATTTACCAACAATATGTAGAAGAATACATATCGGCCTAAACTGAGGGAAAAAAAAAATGTATTTCTTTTTTGGGAATATTTATTATAGCAAATTCTTGTTTATAGCGCAAAAAATTAAAACCGCAGAGGTGATAAAATACCACCAAAAGAAAGAGCTATTTGTGGGGAAAAAAAGATGTCAGTTTTGTTTGGGAGCCATGTCGCATTAACGGGCAATTGCCGGTTAAAGCAATGCAGTGCCGAATCGCAAAAACTGGCCAGTCATTTAGCAACAAAATGGTCCAGGGCTTAAAGTGGAGGTTCCCCCTAAAAAAAAATTCTAACAATACATTGAGAAGACTGATTACACTGCGGGTATGCTGTTTTTTTTTTCCGTACATACCTCGATATCGATGTTTCATCCCTCGGCTTCCGGGTATGATTCTTGCGGGTCTGGGCGTTCCTAGTTGATTGACGTTCCTCCGACCGACGCATACTTGACGTCACGACTTTCCGAAAGAAGCCGAACGTCGCTGCGCAGGCGCCGTATAGAGCCGACGGAAAGTCGTGACGCGCAGTATGCGCCGGTCGGAGGAACGTCAATCAACTAGGTCCAGCAAGAATCATACCCGGAAGCCGAGGGATGAAACGGCGATAACGAGGTATGTACGAAAAAAAAAAAACCCCAGCATACCCGCAGTGTAATCAGTCTTCTCAATGTATTGTTAGAATTTTTTTTTAGGGGGAACCTCCACTTTAAGTGGTTAAGATAGAAGAAAGATCTGCAAGATCTGTGCTGATATAGGTGCTCCAGATAAACTGTTGTGGGACTAATTCATTGGAGAGGTGAGCATAAGCCCCATCCAATGGGCTCTGCAAAAAAAGGATAGGATCTCAGCCCTTCCTTACTTTCAATGATGTGGTGGTGGAAGCAGTAGCCTGAGAGCAAGAGGATGTAAAGGCCACTATTGCAGTGACAAAGAAAAGTAAAGCTTTATACTTGAGAAAGGAGGCATTGGCCACTTCACATGCAAACAGTCATGTATGAGATGACACATGCGAAAAGAAAAGACAACAGTCAAGCAGAAGTTGGCCCAGTACTCTACAGGTGGAAATCCACTACTGAGAAACCAAGATGCCATCAAAGGGGAGAACGCAATCTTTGCTCCACTGAGGGCCAGGAGGAAGGATCTCAATGGTTGCCCTCTAGGATCCCTCCTGACAACTTTGGCAGATATGGGTCCTACTCTGATTGGCAGGGGGGGGAGGTATCAGCAACGTTTCTCCTTAGCGTACATCAGAACACAGCTGACTAAACTGCAGTAAATGCACAGTGAACAGCATTGTCTCCCTGTTGGAGCAAGTACCATGAACTGTCTTAATCACCAGGTATTTAAAAACAGAGGGCCAGATTCACATAGGAGATACGACGGCGTATCTCCTGATACGCCGTCGTATCTCTAAGGCCGGCCGGTCGTATCTATGCGACTGATTCATAGAATCAGTTACGCATAGATATGCCTAAGATCCGACAGGTGTAAGTGACTTACACAGTCGGATCTTAGGCTGCAAAATTTACGCTGGCCGCTAGGTGGCGCTTCCATTGCGGTCGGTGTAGAATATGCAAATGAGTCGTTACGCCGATTCACGAACGTACGCTTGCCCGTCGCAGTAAATTTACGCCGTTTTCGTAAGAGATTAGCGGCGTAAAGATAAAGTTGCCCCCTAGGTGGCGTAGCCAATGTTAAGTATGGCCGTCGTTCCCGCGTCGAAATTTGAAATTTAACGTCATTTGCGTAAGTCGTCCGTGAATGGCGCTGGACGCCATTTACGTTAACGTCGAAACCAATGATGTCCTTGCGACGTCATTTAGCACAATGCACGTCGGGAAATTTTAGGGACGGCGCATGCGCAGTACGATCGGCGCGGGAACGCGCCTAATTTAAATGATCCACGCCCCCTACCAGAATCATTTGAATTAGGCGGGCTTGCGCCGGGCGGATTTACGCTACGCCGCCGCAACTTTACAGGCAAGTGCTTTGTGAATAAAGCACTTGCCCGTAAAACATGCGGCGGTGTAAGGTAAATGTGATACGTTACGCCGCCGCAGATTTAGGCGATTCTACCTGAATCTGGCCCAGAGCTTTTACTAAGACAAAGAAGGCAATACTGTTTACTTGATATTAAGGTTTCACATGCTGAGTTTTAATAATTTGGTATGGTCGCCAATTAAGGTACTGTATAACCAGGACATATTGCAGCAAGGTTTTTACTGAAAGCAAAAGAATCAGGGCAAGGGACGCATCATACTAACTGTGAATTATGCCCCTTGGCTCCCAACTGCCCCTCATTTGAAAGGATTGTCGCTCCAAATTTCTCTTCCCTCGTGCAGCCTCAGTTGTCCTTTTTTGTGGTCTGATCTAGTGAATCTCTATACAAAATGAATAAATTATTATCAAAAGTGTTATGCTGCACTGAACTTTTTTTCAGCCTCTACATTACTGCATTTGTTGTTTTGAAATGTCAATATAAAGAAAACAAAAAATCATTTGTTGGCAACTGAACTACGCCCTCTCGCTTCCTGGTATACCCTGCATGCCTACAACTGCTGGACACAAATTGAGAAACTGTGGTTAGTCCCTGTCCATTCGAACTCCATGCTATGGAGCACTAATGTCCCGCCTAAAACCTTACGATTGATGGGACCTATGTCACTTTTGCGGACTCTCAGGCGTTGTGCCAAATTATTGTACCCACTTACCTCCTCCACTTCATTGGCAACCTCTTTTTTGTTCACGCCCAATGTCCCAGACAGCTTAACCTGGCAGATGTCTCATTTATGGATGGAAAGGGCCCTATTTCACTTTGGTCAGTTGGTGGATCCTAGAACCAGAACGTTATGAGCCTTTCAAGATTTGCAGTAAGCCTTTACCTACCCAGACAGGCCTATTATAAATATAGTTACTGACAACCCTCCAGTGCTCCCCCCTGACGGAATTCGAGAAAATCTGCTTAGAGGGTTCATCCCCTAAGGGTATGCTTTCCTAATTGCAGACTTATCGCCGTCTGGGCCTCGGCATGCTTATATGCGCAAGTGGGAGCAGGCCTTAGGTGAGGAATTATCCTTAAAAACATGGCAAATGATCTGGTCAAAGGCTTCCAAGAGCTCCATTTGTATGTACCCTTTGCAAAGAGAACCAACATAAGATTCTCTTTCATTGGTATCAAACTCCAGACCTGCTCCATTCCATATATCCCTCTGCTGACCGCCGGTGCTGGTGCTGTAATGCGGACATTTTCTTGACGTGCCCTTTGATCAACCCTTACTGGCGAATGGTCCACTCTTTATTCTATTCTGTCTTTGGTTCCTGGGTGCCTTTTAATTTTAAAACCTTCCATTTGGGCCTTTCACCCCATCTCTCTCAAAATTAGCTAGAAAACTTCATGCACACGTGTTAACTGTTGCCCGTTGCTTAGTTGCCTTTGAGTTTAAGAAACGGGACCCTCTCTCTCCCTGATTGATTTGCACTCCAGGATCCGGGACGTGAAACGGACGGAGCACCTAAACGCTTTGTTGAACGACTCTCTCGTTGCTCACAATCGGGTCTGGGAATTGTGGGACCAGTTAGTTAGAATCTACTTCAACCTGAGTCTCCCTACATTGCAGATGCCCTGAGTGGACAGTGACTTTGGAATCGGTGGGCTCCTGACATAGGTGCTTTATCCTTTTTTTTTCTCCTCTTCTCTTTTATTTGTTTTCTGTTCCCCTCTATTTTCTAGTTTTTTTTTTTTTTTTTAACACTATGTTCATTTCAGGGCCTCATTGCATTCGGCCCATCATCATTAGATGGTTGTAACGTTGTAGTACTACTCTAGCTCTGATTGTAATTATTGGTCTCTATACTGTTACAGAGGGCCTTTTTTTATTTCCTTTGTATGATTAATACGCCTTACCATAATTTCATGAGCAATTGCATTGCCGATGGGCACTTATTGATGTATGACATGTATACTGTTTTGTACCTCTTTTTTCTTTTTTTACTATTGAAATTATTAAAACTGTCAGTTTTCAGAAAAAAAGCACTTGTGCGGTTTAGCCAATCATTCTCTGCATATTGGATCTTTCTGGTCCATGTAAGCAGGGTTGTGGCAAGGATAATTCCTTCCCCTACATACTTTGTTCTAAAAGGTGTCCCTCTTTATTTTTTTAGAAAGTTGGAATGGTATGGCCATAGATTCTCCTTATATTCTACCTCCAGGAACCCTGCTTGATACAGATTTTGATGGTAATGTATTGCCTAGTGCAAAATAAGCCATGTTCACTACAATTTAGCTTTGTTGTATTTCTGTGTTTATTTACCGATCTTGTTGCTTTCTTTCTGGAAAATATTTAGTCTTGGTACCGATCACTTACATGTCTGATTTCTAAGCTGCTTGGGGAAGATTCTCTGTCATTTCCACCGGGCTCTGCACTGATCTTGTCACCTGTGTCACTGCAAATCACTCTTGGCAGCAGGACGGAGCTCAGTGAGTGACACCGGGGCAGGGGAGGACCATGGGGAATTTACAACCAGATAAAGCTTACACCAACACACAGCTCACCTTATCAAATCAAAGAGGGAATTTATACTTTATCGTATCTAAACAACACAAAACTACCAGGCTAAAACATATATGTATTATTAACAAAATGAAGCTATAAGATGCCTAAATCCCAAATTGCCAAAAATACTTGTTAGCTCTAGGGGATGAGGAATGCAAAGTAATAGTTACCTTACTCCTCGCTCCTGCGGGTTCCAGCACTCTCCTCTGCTCTGGCTTGTGAGTGGCCCCACACCATCCTCACCTAAAATGCAGGGCTCACCTAAACCTACATTGTACTTAACCACTAGCCGACCGCCCACCGCCGTTTTACGTCGGCAAGTTGGCTCGGCTGGGCGAGAGCACGTAGTATAACGTCCTCTCTCCCAGCCGCCACTAGGGGCGCGCGCGCGCGCCCCACGCTCGCCCCCGACTCCCGTGCGTGTGCCCGGCGGGCGCGATCGCCGCCGGGCACACGCGATCGCTCGTTACAGAGCGGGGACCGGGAGCTGTGTGTGTAAACACACAGCTCCCGGTCCTGTCAGCGGGGGAAATGCTGATCTTCGGTTCATACAATGTATGAACCGAGGATCAGTGTTTCCCCTAGTGAGGCCACCCCCCCCCCCCCCCCCACAGTAAGAACACACCCAGGCATACTTAACCCCTTCCCCGCCCCCTAGTGTTAACCCCTTCACTGCCAGTGGCATTTTTATAGTAATCCAATGCATTTTTATAGCACTGATCGCTATAAAAATGCCAATGGTCCCAAAAATGTGTCAAAAGTGTCCAAAGTGTCTGCCATAATGTCGCAATACCGAAAAAAAAATCGCTGATCGCCGCCATTACTAGTAAAAAAAATATAATAAAAATGACATAAAAATACCCCCTATTTTGTAAACGCTATCACTTTTGTGCAAACCAATCAATAAACGCTTATTGCGATTTTTTTTTACGAAAAATATGTAGAAGAAAACGTATCGGCCTAAACTGAGGAAAAAAAATGTTTTTTTATATATTTTTGGGGGATATTTATTATAGCAAAATGTAAAAAATATTCTTTTTTTTCAAAATTGTCTCTCTATTTTTGTTTATAGCGCAAAAACTAAAAACCGCAGAGGTGATCAAATACCACCAAAAGAAAGCTCTATTTGTGGGGAAAAAAGGACGCCAATTTTGTTTGGGAGCCACGTCGCACGACCGCGCAATTGTCTGTTAAAGCGATGCAGTCCCGAATCGCAAAAAGTACTCTGGTCTTTGGGCAGCAATATGGTCCGGGGGTTAAGTGGTTAAAGGATAAGTGCACCCTAACGTTAAAATCTCTACATCTACAGACATCAGCGATCTAGAACTAACCTATCTAACACTGTAAAGAAGAAATCAGTACACATACCTTTTTTTTTAAACTGATCTGACCCAATCCCACGCTGAGCTGTCAGCTGTGGAGTTGGCTGCAAAGGACACAGCCGACAACGAAAGCCCCATAGTAAGTCTATGGCTGATGTCACACCCCATTCATTTCACAGCCATTGTCGGCTGTGTCCTTTGCAGAACTTCCACCAATAAAGACCGGATCGGCTTCAAGAGAGGTATGTATATTGATTTCTTCTTTAGAGGGCTCGATAGGTTAGTGTTAGATCATGGATGTCTGGAGATGTAGCAATTTTAGTTTTAGGGTGGACTTATCCTTTAGTAATGCCATTATGTGGCCACAGCCTTGAGCACCTTATGGAGGAGGCTGTAGAGGATCAGTTGCACAGATGGAGGGAGCCAGCCGGAGCAAGGAGTAAAGTAAGTTTTACACCTTTTTCGTCATTCTTTAGAGCTATTGAGCATTTTATCCTTGCAGTGCGGGAAGCAGGGGAGGGTTTTTTTGTCTTTGTAATTCCCAGAGCTGAGCTTTAAAGTGGACCTAACATCAGATATTTTATTTCATGGGAAGTCTATTCATGCTAACATTTGGTCACATTTTTCCACCTTCACGCTTTCAGGTATTTATTATCACAGCACACCCCTGACGTTACCTTCCACTGTTTTTCTATATTGAAGCATACCTCCCAACATTTTGAGATGGGAATGAGGGACACCTACTAGCAAATGTATGTAGGCATAGGACACGCCCCCGCCACACCCCATTAAAAGAGAATTAACCCCAAAAAAGGTTAATTAAATCCAGAAGGGCTTTTGTTTTTTTAACCACTACTATTCCTTTATATTGGCTTTTAAAATTTACAATAGATATTGAATGAAAGGTTTGGCACTGGGAAACACTTTTTTAAAGATAAAAAGTGCATTTTATATACAACTATATAGGTCAGACCAAAATGAGAGACAAATGAGGAGGAAAGAGGGACAGAGGGACAGTGCTCCAAATCAGGGACAGTCCCTCTAAATCAGGGACAGTTGGGAGCTATGACTGAAGGACAATACTTTCTTTGTTTTGGTATCGTCCATGGTTATCATCTACTTCCTGGATTGAGATGCTGTTTTAGAGGTTACACAATAATTAAATAAAGAAATTTGTGTGTGTGCAGTTCTTGGTTGTGTTTACAAATGTCTAATACTGTACACATTAGCCCCTGCTGCCTATCTTGTGACAATTCATAAAGTTACAATGTCCTTTGCTCTCTAATACAACCTTTCTGGGGGGTACGCAGTCCTATTGCTTAAACCACAACTTTGATGATTAACATCTCCCCGGCCCAACTACTTTTACACCATTCCTCAACCAAGATCAGCTTACCATAGATCCTAAGCAATACACTTAGGGCCAGATTCACGTAGCCCGGGCGCAGCGCAACTTAACCGATTTAGGTTACACCGCGCAAATTTTCTGGCTAAGTGCCCGATCCACAAAGCACTTACCTGGAAATTTGCAAATGGGGCGGGTACCAATTAAATTAGGCGCGTTCCCACGCCGGACGTACTGCGCATGCTCCCGACGCAAATTTCCCGACGTGCTTTGCGCGAAACTACGACGCGCCGAGAAAAAAAAAAATTCAAAAGCGACGCGGGAAAGACGGGTATACTTTTACATGGTGTACTAATTTTACACTTTGTAAAAGGTACCCTATCCTTGCGACGGCAAACTAACACTTGCAGCGACGTAACGACGGGAAAAACGTTTTGTGGATCGCCGTAACTGCTAATTTGCATACCCAACGCTGGTTTACGACGCAAACTCCCCCTATCGGCGGCCGCGGTACTGCATCCTAAGATCCGACAGTGTAAAACTATTACACCTGTCGGATCTTAGGGATATCTATGCGTAACTGATTCTATGAATCAGTCGCATAGATAGAAACAGGGATACGACGGCGTATCAGCAGATACACCGTCGTATCCCTTTTGTGAATCTGGCCCTTAGTTAACACAGCCAAGATGTGCATTTCAGCCCACTGATGCTCCTCCAGCCCTCAAACTAGAGCTGCACGATTCTGGCCAAAATGAGAATCGCAATTTTTTTGCTTAGAATGAACATCATGATTCATTCACGATTCTCACGGCGTAAAATCTTTTACTGGCTATTTTTTTCCCCCAAAAAATTGCATTTAAAAATACAGTGCAACATAAAATACTGCAACAACCGCCATTTTATTCTCTAGGGTCTCTACTATAAAATTATATAATGTTTGGGGGTTCTAAGTAATTTTCTAGCAAAAAAATAATGATTTTAACTTGAAAAGAGCTGTCAGAAAAAGGTTTGGTGTTTAAGTGGTTAAACGTTCCTAATTTACATACAGAAGTTTATTCCTTTGATGTAAAAGTCAATGTTTAGACTTAACTTTCCACTGATAAAGAATGTTTTCAAAACTTGGCAGGCTGCCCAGACTTGGCAGGCTGCCCAGACTTTGACTTTTGGCTGAGAGCAGGCAGGAAATTCTTTTCATTTCAAAGATCGTGAAACCCTGTGTCAAGATCGCGATAACGATTCTTGACGATTAATCGTGCAGCTCTACCTCAAACTATTGCAGACTGGTTCAAATGCATAAACAAGATCTCGAGCTGGAGGAACATGTTAAACTTGTCAAAGAGGCACCCTCCAAATTTAGGAACACTTGGTCCTGCTGGCAACACTTCACAACATTAGATGAATACACCCAGCTGTTGACCTAATCTAATAAAGGGCAGCTCAATCTTTTGTTGGAGAAGGAGGATGGGGTCCCCCCACCACCCTCTTTATTACCCCCAGACCTGTACCCTCCTTACTTTATTTTAAATTTTCATCAATTACCCTCCCACAAACGCATGCATATCGCTAGTCCCATATTCCCCAACCCTCACTCCCCCCACTACCGTAATACACTCTCTATATGCTTGTATACTAGGCCTTTACAAAGCCCTATCACCAAAACCTGTTGCTAGGGGTCTGTTGACCGCAACCGAAAGGGTAATTCTTAGATTCTGTATGGGGTTCAGGTAAGGCAAGTTTGCTGGCCAATCAAGCACAGTAATCCCACGGTCATTGAACCAGGTTTTGGTGCTTTTGGCAGTGTGGGTAGGTGCCGAGTCCTGCTGGAAAATGTAGTCAGCATCCCCATAGAACTCGTCTGCGGAAGGAAGCATGAAGGTCTCCAAAATATCCTGGTAGACGGCTGTGTTGACCCTGGATACAGACTTTGGAAACTTCACACTGGCCTTCAAGCATCTTGCAGTGTGTGCCTCTCCATTCTTCCTCCATACTCTGGGTCCTTGGTTTCCAAATAAGATGCAAAATTTGCTCTCATCAGAAAAGAGGACTTTGGACCACTGAGTAATAGACCAGGTCTGTTTCTTTTTAGCCCAGGTAAGACGCTTCTGACGTTGTTTGTTGTTCAGGAGTGGCTTGACAAGAGGAATATGACATTTGAAGCCCATGTCCAGGATCCGTCTGTGTGTGGCGACTCTTGATGCACTGACTTCAGCCTCAGTCCACTCCTTGTGAAAGTCCCCAAAACTTTTGAATGGCCTTTTCCTGACAATCCTCTCCAGGCTGCGGTCATCCCTGCTGCTTGTGCACCTTTTTCTTCCACACTTTTCTCTTGCACATAACTTTCTATTAATGTGCTTTTATACAGCGCTTTTGGAACATCCAACTTCTTTTGCAGTTAACTTTTGAGGCTTTTCCTCCTAATGGAGGGTGTCAATGATGGTTTTCTGCACAACTGTCAGGCTATTAGTCTTTCCCATGATTGTGATTCCTACTGAACCAGACTGAGAGACCATTTAAAGGCTCAGGAACCCTTTGCAGATGTTATGGCTTAATTAGCTGATTAGAATGGGACACTTTGAGCCTAGAATATTGCACCTTTTCACAATTTTCTGAGATTGTGGATTTGGTGTTTTCATGATCTGTAAGCCATAATCATCACAATTATGACAAATCACGGTGTGTGAACTATCTTGCTTTGCATGTAATGGCCCAGATTCAAGTAGAATCGCGCAATATTTGCGTGGGCAAAGAGCAAATTTTTTTCTCTGCGCCCACGCAAATATTGCGCTTTGCCCGCGATTCACGGAGCAGTTGCTCCGTAAATTGCGCGGGCAATATGCTAAGCAGCCGGGGGCAAGGCTGCCTAATGTAAATGATCCCGCTGGGGGCGGGAATCATTTAAATTAGGCGCGCTCCCGCGCCGAGCGAACAGCGCATGCTCCGTCGGGAAACTTTCCCGACGTGCATTGCGGCAAATGACGTCGCAAGGACGTCATTTGCTTGTAAGTGAACGTGAATGGCGTCCAGCGCCATTCACGGTTCACTTACGTAAACGACGTAAAATTTAAACGTCGCGAGCGGGAGGCGCAGCTATACTTTAGCATTGGCTGCGCCTGCTTTTAGCAGGAGCAACCTTATGCTAAAGGCGCTGTACGGAAACTCCGTACCTTGCGTACGCAGGGCCCGTGCAACTCTTGTGAATCGGTGGTAGTGTGCAATTTGCATACTACACGCCGATCACAAAGGCCGCGCCCCCTAGCGGCCAACGCAAGAATACAGCCTGGGATGTGAAGGCATAAGGAGGCTTATGTTTGTCACATCCTAGGCTGCATTCGGTGTAACGAGGTTCCTGAATCAGGAGCACTCGTTACACCGGAGCAAGTAAGCACTTGCGCCGCGCAACTATGGTTGCGCGGGCGCAAGTGCTTCTTGAATCTGGGCCCATGAGTCTATCTCATATATTAGTTTCACCTTTTAAGTTGCATTAATGAAATAAATAAACTTTTGCACAATATTCAAATTTTTCAAGTTTCACCTGTATATTGTAATATGTCAATAAATTGTTAATGTAGACTTTAAAGTCGAGTTCCACCCATTTAAAAGTCAGCTACAAAAAGTGTAGTTGCTGACTTTAAATAAACAGACACTCACCTGTTCGACGGTCCAGCGATGCAGGCACATTAAGCCCAGCTCCTCTCCCCCTCCTCTCCGTGGCGCCGGCATTGTCTCTGTGGGCGCCCGGTTGTGGCTTCACAGCCGGGTGCGCACTGCACATGAGCAAGCCACGATGCGCGTTGTGAATGGCCGGCAATCTTCTGGGACCTGTGACATGTTCCAGAAGACTGCAGGGAGGGAAGGGAGGAAAGGTGAACTCCCTTACTGCACCGCAGCGCCAGAGGAGGAAGTGGGAGCTGGGTGCCTGTCAAAACTGGGCACCCGCTCCCACCCAAAAAAATTGCATGCCAAATGGGGCAACTAAAGTCAACTTTAGGATACAATATGCAACATGAAAATGTATTATTGCAATCTGTATCCTAGGGATCAATTGTGGTTGACTCTATCATACAGACATTCCCTGTCTTGCAAAACTGGATTTTCTGGAAAAAATAAATAAAAAATAAAAGTCACTTTGAGATAAGATACAGAGTGATTTGTAGTATTTCAGATATCGAATCTGCAATAAAAGTATTTTTCCTGCTATTTAAAAGCTTTTAGGAGATACAGTAATAGGAGACAGATGTAGAATCCATCTTTACTCACACACCTACATGAAGGAATACAGAAGATAAGGGTTATTTATATTTTTATTGAAATCTTGAATCCTGTAGGAACAGCACCTTTCAGTTTTTCAAGAGGTTTACAAGGTGATTAGATAAATCTATTAGTTAGCATGGACACTCTAATCTTATAACTAAATAAGGGGGACAGTCAAACTGGCTTATAAAGCATAGCTATATTCAGAAATAAAGTGTACTATATATTGGAATTTACCAGGTCTTAAATGTTGTGACTGCGTTTATTTTCTTTTTTTCAAGATTTTTTTATTTTATTTTTTCCTGGTGATCCTGCCAATATTACACATTCTGTGCTGGAGTGACAACAATCACATACAGTATTGCATTTACTGTATACTGGGTAGTGTTACATAGTTGCATAGTCAGGTTGAAAAAGACACAAGTCGTGAGCTGCGGTGGCTCGACGCGATTGGCACTGCGCTGACAAGCAATTCACCTCTGCAGCTAGAGGTTCGGATCCCGGTCTCAGCTACGTGTGAATTGAGTTTGGTGGTCTCAGCCCGGCTCCCGATGGGTGTGCTATGCGAGGTAAGCTTGCGCTTAGTACGCCCACCCCCCTCCCACAAAAACCACCACACTTACACGCACTCGAAATTGGGTTAACATGCACGCACTTTGACCACGCGGTCTCTAAAAAAGAGAGGCGAAGGACTAACGGGGCTGGTTGAGCAGGCTAGATCCTCTCACTCCCTTATAGGGAGTCCCTCTGCCCCGTTGGGCTTCAAAGCGGAGCAGGTAGGACGGGCTGTGTGGGAGGACCCCCTCACACACCCACCATTGCCACCCGGGGCATGGAGAAAGGTGGCAGATTGCCTCTGGGGGAGGCCTGCCTACTCCCAAGTCCGGCTCCTCTCTCGAGTACACGCACAAAATACACTTTAAAAAAGTCCATTTAGTTCAACCAATAAAAATAAATAAATGTTAAACAAAATTCTTACAAAATGCTTCCAATTGATACACAGAAAGACAAATAAGAAAAAAACAATAAAGCATGGTCCAATTTGCATTGGTCCAATTACCCCATGTGTCTTATGCCCACTACTACACTCTGCCAGTTTTGGAGAAGCCTGTATGTGGTTGATTTGGACACTGGCTGTATTATAACTTTTTCATTAAACCAGATATATTTTTCCCTTTTTAGTTCATAAACTAAATAAGCTCATAAGCTTCAAACCTTCTGTTAATATCTCATTAAGCAGTAATTTGGGTTACTGTATTTTATTTTCAGACCTTTTAAACACACTCCTGACGTTATTTTCAATGACTTTTACCTGTATTGCCAGGACCCGACAATTTATTCAAAAAATGACATTTTATGCAAGGACAGTTCTAATCAAGGGAAACACGCACCACCTTACAGGCATACTATACACCCCCCAGGTACGAGATTTAAAGGAATATTTCACTTTTATTGTTTCACTTTAAGCATTATTAAAATCACTCCTCCGGAAAAAACGTCAGTTTTAAAAAAAATGTTTGCATTGATACATGTCCCCTGGGGCAGGACCCAGATCCCCAAACACTTTTTAGGAAAATAACTTGCATATTAGGCTTTAAAATTCACAATTTCTCACGTTCGAGTCCCATAGACTTTAACGGTGTTCGAATGTTCACGTGAACTTATGGTCTGTTCGCATGTTCTGGATGCGAACCAAACCGGGGGGTGTTCGGCTCATCCCTTCTCCAGACCATTGTGACATTTTCTATCGGCCATCTTGGTGTATCTTATTGTGTATTTTAGGTAGGATCTGGCTTTTTATTTATACAGATATATTTCAGGAATTTTATGGGAAAACCTTGTTGCAATTCTTTATATCTTGTTTTGGGTTAATTCCAGCATTTGGGTGCTCTGTAGAGGTCCCTCCATGGGATGGTAGACATTTTGTGTTTGCCCCTGGGTTAGGAGCTGTGCCCACACCATGACAGGGATGAGCTTGAGAAGCATTGGCATCATCCTCCTTTTTTTTTTTCTTCCTTTCCTGCTGTTTAACAGTATTGTATAAAAAATGTATTTTGCTTTTTGTATATGTTATTGTTCCCTTTTTTCTTTAGTGTTATGGGTTTTATTTTTTCTGTTTATGTTTTAGTAAAAGGTTTATTACCTTCAGTCAAGCATTCAGTAGACCATTCAAGTTATTGTGTTGTCTATTGTTACGCCTATGTACTATGTTTTACATTTTACCACATTTTGTGTTCACCCATTGGCAATTTTATGCACAATCTTTGTTTGATTCTTTGTAATAAAAATGGTTGTTTAACAGTATCTTAACGCTCTTTCTATGCATTCACTTCAAAGGTATAATCAAAGGGCCAAATCCACAGCCAGCGGCGGAAATTACGTTTTTCAAAACTTATGTCATTTAAGTTACGGTGCCCTAAGTTGGTCTCGTAAGTGCCGTATCCACAGCGCATTTGCGCACAAAATAGCGCTTACGTAACTTAAATTCCGAGGCGTAAGGCGGGGTTATTGCAAGTGGGAAGGAAGTGGGCGTGCTTCATTGTAATGAGCCGTGACCCCATGCAAATGAAGGGCTGGCCGTACTGCGCATGCGCGCACGAATCTGCTTCTCACTGGGCATGTGCAGAACTTTGCTTGGCGCAATCAGTGAGATAGGTAAAAGGCCAAGCATACTTAGTTTGAGGATCGCCCTGGGTATAAATAGCCCCAGTCAAACACACTTCCCTTGCAAAAGTATTTCCCTGTGTTCCCTTCCTAGAGCAAGTTGCTTCTGCTCTGAACGTTTGTCAGTGTTTGTTGGTGAGTTGTGTGTGATAGAGAAGTTTTGGAGGAGTATCAGATTGTAGTTGTTGTTTGTTTCTGATAAGTGTATTTTTTGTTTGATTGTTTATGCTAAGTGTATTTTTTTTTTTTCTGCTTGGATTTTGTTTGTTTTTTGTGTGTTTGTTTTTGACTTTGTAGTAGCTGTCTGCTTGTGTGTTTTGATTTTTGTTTGTTTGTTGTGTGTGTATTTTTGTTTGTTTGTTGTGTGTGAATTTTTGTTTGTTTGTCCTGTGAGTTTTCTTGTTGCTGAGTGGTGTCTGTGATGGCATCCAAGCGCAGGAAGCTTAATTTTACACATGTGGAGAAGCAAATCCTTGCTAGGTCCATCGTCCTATATGGGCGCTATTTACATGGGCCTGATAGCCGGAACACCTCCCCGGCCCAAAGAAAGAAGATCTATCAAAAAATTACAGATCAGATAAATGCGGCGGGGGGGGGGAGACGAGGACCCCCGCTGGCATCCAGAAAAAGATCAATGATCTGAGGAGCGTGGTCCGAAATAAGGTGGCCAAGCTCACTGCCCATAGGAGGGGCACTGGAGGAGGGGGACCATGCCCCATCCGGCTGACTGAGGAGGAATGGGCAGTGGCCCGGTGTTTCCAGCCAGAGCAGGTGGTGGGCCTGCGTGGCTTTGACTCTGATGTTCCTGTGGGGCCAGGTAAGTTTTTTTTTTTCTATCTGGTGATTAGCATGTGTGGGTGGGGGAAGGGAAGATGTGCCAAGTGTGTGGATCCTCAAACCTGTGATTGTTTGGTGTCCTCCACAGATGACCAGGAGATTGCTGGCCCATCAGGCCAGGAGGATGCTGGGCCATCAGGCCAGGCTGCTGCACCACCCCAAGGACAGGAGGCTGTTGAGGGGTCCCCAGGGGAGGGGAGTGGCCAAACCTCCCCTCATGAGGAGGATGAGGGGGAGGAGGATGAGGGGGAGGAAGAAGAAAATCTGCAGCTTGGCAGGGAAATCCTTCTGGCCTCTGAGCTAATGACATTTGAGGATACCCTTGAGGCTACCCCAGAGCCTACCCCAGAGGCTACCTCAGAGGCTGGCAGCAGTCAGGCCACCATCAGGGGTAGCCCCTCCCACTCCTCCCCCAACAGGCTGCAAACCACAAGGGTCACTCTCTCCCCTCCTCCTGAGCCACAAGCCTCAGGGGCAGGCAGGATGGCGACCCAGGAGACCAGGGAGGTGTTTGAGCGTCTGCTGGCCAGTCTGCAGAAGGACAATGCCCGGCAGACCCGCACTCTGGGTGAGATTCAAAAAACTCTTACCAAGATGGAGCACAGCCTGGGTGCAATGAGGGAGTCACTCGGTGATGTGGCCACAAACTCTTTGGGGGTCATCACATGTTTGTGGGACCTGAAGACCGCCACAACAGGCGTGGCCCAGGAGGTGACTGCCCTGACCTAGGCTGTGCAGGACAATACCCGGGCTGTGCAGGACAATAACCGGGCTGGCCAGGCCAATACGGCTGCCATCACTGGCTGTCTGAACAGGATAGCAGTGGCCTTGGAGGGCAGGCCAGCAGGAGGACAGACACCAGGGGAGGCTCCTTCTTCCCCTGCTCACTCGCCCCCCCATGAAGATACTCCCTCCCCTGCTAACACCCCCCCCCCCGTGAAGATCCTCCAGTTGGCCGTGCCCGTGCCCTTGGGCAGCCCAGACGGAGCACTCGCCGCCGGAATTAATTAGCAGGGGTACTTTTTTTTTTTATGATTTTGTTTATTATACTGTACTTATGATTTGGTTTATGTGTGTGAATGATGTGTGAATGCGGGGGGGGGTGGCATTCCTGATAAAATAAGGGTGTCACCCTCAGTTTTGGTGGAGAAGGGATCCCCAGGACCAGGGAGAAGTGATCCCAGGTTCCTGAATGGTGTATGAATGCACAGTGACATAATTGGAGCCGTGGCGTGGCGTTACTGCTCCCAAGTACCAAAGGGGGGGGGTACTTGGATCTAATCCAATTCGATGTGCATGTGATGTGTCTGTGCTAGGGACCACAGTGGTGTGCATTCATGCATTCTCATTGTGACATAATTAATGTGCGTTTACTGTGAAAAGAAACATTCTCATTGTGACATTATTCATGTGCGTTTACTGTGAAAAGAAACATTCTCATTGTGACATTATTCATGTGCGTTTACTGTGAAAAGAAACATTCTCATTGTGACATTATTCATGTGCGTTTACTGTGAAAAGAAAAATTCTCATTGTGACATTATTCATGTGCGTTTACTGTGAAAAGATGCCTTCTGCGAGGCGTCTCCTGGCTGCTGTGCCCTCAGCAGACCGGGTAGAGTGGGTTAGGGGGGGATTGCCTGGGTCGGGGTCAGGTCAGCACGTATGTCAATCTCCAGTCCCCTTCTCATGGCAAAGTTGTGCAGAATACAACATGCACCGATGATCTGGCACACAAAGTCTGGGGAATACAACAATGTACCCCCAGACTTATCCAGGCATCTGAAGCGGGACTTCAACAGCCCAAATGTGCGCTCCACAACTGCCCGGGTGCGTATGTGAGCCTCGTTGTAGCGTTGCTCTCCTGGGGTTTGGGGGTTCCTGAAGGGGGTCATCAAGTGAGGTCCCAGGGCATATCCAGAGTCACCTGGAAGGGAAAAGACAGGAGGATGTTAGTCATGCATGTGCCCCTCGTGATGTCTGCATCATGGGGGGGGGGGACATACCCGACACCCATGTCACTCACCAATCAGCCAGCTGTCTCCATACATGTTCAGTTCCAAATCTCTGGAGATTTTGGTCTGCCGGAATATATAGCTGTCATGGCAGGATCCCGGGAATTTTGCACAGACGTGCCAGATGAGGCCATGGGCATCTACGATTACCTGGACATTTATGGAATGCCAGTGCTTCCGATTCCGGAACAGGTGCTCTGTCTCATGGGGGGGCTGTAGTGCCACATGGGTACAATCAATGGCCCGATGGTCCGTGGGAATCGGGCAATGTTGTAAAAGTCCGTCATGGTTTGCAATCGCTGGTCCTCCTGGGTGGGTTTTTTAAATTGATTGGCCATGCGTCTCAGTATTGCAGGGACTACTTGATGGACACACCTGCTCATGGAGGATTGTGCCATCCCAGCCAGACCTCCACATGTGCGTTGGAAAGACCCAGTGGCAAGGAAATGGAGTGTTGCCATTACTTTGATGAGAGGTGGCAGGGCATGGGATCGTTGGGTTGGGGTGGTGAGATCATCCTGCAGGATTCTGGTAAATTTCAGGATGGCTTCCCGGTTAAAACGGAAGTTGCCATAGACCTCAGAAGCAGGCATGCCAAAGAGATCTCGGCGTGGGCGGTATACCCTCTCCTGTGCCCTCCTCCCCCTCCTCTGTGCCCTCCTCCTTCTTTGCGCCTCTAAAGTAGCGAGTGCCGTTAGGATCATGGATGGCCCGGGCATGTTGGCAGACAGATTGAAGTCCAGCAAATATGTGTGCTCAGCTTTTCCTCAATGCTGTTGCTTCAGCAGACCTTTACACAGCATGTGTAAAATTAGGGCTGCTTTTATAACATGTAAATTTGCGCATGGAAACTAACAGGTGCGCACAGGGCGTAATCTAGGGCGCACACACTTAATTATGTGGATCGCCCTATCTCCCTCATTTGCATCTTTGCCTATCAAAAACAGCGGCGTGACTGTCGTAATTTGTGTCCGAGGATGCGCCGGTGTAATCATTTTAGGTAGGACGGAAAATCCGGATTTTAATGCGTAACTCGTTTTGAGGATCGGGCGCAAAGATACGCGCGGAGTAAAATTAGAAATCTCGAGTTAAGTCGGCGCATCTGCTTTGTGGATTTGGCCCAAAGTCCCTAAATGATAGTGCAGAATCTACTTAAGTATTCAAACTCTTGGTAGAAAAAAATAATTCACGGATGCCACCATAATCCTCAAAAGTTACAGTGATCATATGGATTCACCCGTGGATTACTTTCCAAACACACCAGTATTGCGACTACCACATGGATTGCTCACTCACCTTAGGAAATGGACCTATACATAACATATAGGTCATAATATGTGCTTTTCAATAAATAATGTTTCCACCACCTCTCCTGGGTGTACCAAGCTCCAATATGCTGTGTCTGTCCTCCCCGAGAAAGTCATTTGAGACAGTGATGCAACATGTAGGACATAAGCCAGGTGACGTAATTTCTGGTTTGGGGTCCTGGACCGGAACTAGTGTTGTTTACAGCACAGAGTGCATTTTTAGAGTCTTTTGTGACTCAATAAAGCATGTGAGCGTGCTTTTATTATAATTTATCCTTATTCCCACATAAACCTATTGCACTATGGCCAGAACTAGCTATAAGGAGTCTATTTTACATTGAAGCCTTTCCATACGTGGAGGTTAAATCTCTTTTTCTCCAGATGGATAGAGTACCTCCTTGTTCTCTGTGATGACCTAGAAGTGAATAATTCAACACCAAGTTCATTATATGGACTCCTTATGTATTTAATCATGGTGATCATACCCCCCCCCCCCCCTTTAATCACCTCTTTTAAAGAGAAAATAAACTTAGGACAGCTAATCTTCTCTCAAAGATGAGATCCTCCATGCCTCTAAGGCAGTGTTTCTCAATTCCAGTCCTCAGGCCCCCCCAACAGGTCAGGTTTTCAGGATTTCCCTCAGATGAAAAGGCTGTGGTGATTACTAAGGCAGTGAAACTGATCAAATCACCTGTGCAAAATAATGGAAATCCTGAAAACCTGACCTGTTGGGGGGGCCTGAGGACTGGAATTGAGAAACACTGCTCTAAGGCCTCGTACACACCACAGGACATGTCCGATGAAAACTGTCCGCGGACCATTTTCATCGGACATGTCTGCTCGGAGATTTCGGTCTGATGGCTGTACACACCATCAAACCAAAATCCCCGCGGACAGAGAACGCGGTGACGTAGACGACACCGACATTCTCTATCGCGTGAGTTCAATGCTTCCACGCATGCGTCGAATCAATTCGACGCATGCGCGGGATTTCGGTCCGCTGGTTAGACGTACTAACCAGCGGACATGTCCGACGGACAGCTCTCCAGCGGACAAGTTTCTTAACATGCTAAGAAACTTTTGTCCGCTGGAAATCTGTCCGCTAGCCTGTACACACGATCGGATCTGTCCTCTGAAACTGTTCCGCGGACCAGTTTCAGCGGACATGTCCGGTCGTGTGTACGAGGCCTTATCAGTTTGATTGCCCTTCTCTGAACTTTCTCCAGTTCCCCAATATCCATTTTGTGAACTGGTGCCCAAAACTGAACTGCATATTCATTGTTGTCACTCTAGGTTATTCTTTTCATTTAGGCTACAAAAATGTAATTCTCTGCACATCTCAGTAACATAAGGGAGAGGTTTTAAATGCAGACCTCACGCGATAAACTTTTTTGCCGACGAAATAATCCTTATCCTAACTAACCCCCTGACTTTGCTCCCATCTGCCCATCAAGTTTTCCAAAATGTTTGTAATGTACCTTATTATAAAGTGAGTTTTCCAATATCTTTAATTCTAGATTTAGGAGTCCACACTGAAACTCGCAAAAAAAAGTCAGATGTATTTTTTTCATCGGAAAAACGATCATGTGTGGGCCCCATCGGACTTCATTCCATCGGTGTAAAAAAAAAATTCCGATGAAACTTTTGGGACAAACCATTGTCCCAAGCACCAAAGTCAAAAGTCTTGGAGTCACTTTTGACTCCAACATGACAATGGATGCACAAATAGTTTCATTAGTCAGCGGATCCCACCATCTGCTTCGCCTTCTACGTAGACTCATTCCCTTTATCCCAAAAGAAGACATAGCAGTCATAGTGGGAACGATAATCAACTCCAGACTCGACTATGCAAACGCCCTTTACCTCAGACTCCCAAAGTACCAAATCGCTCATCTACAAGTCATTCAAAATACGGTGGCACGACTTGTGACTGAAAAAAAACCCTGGGAATCGATCTCTCCCTCCCTGAGATCCCTTCACTGGTTGCCAGTTAAAGACAGAATTATGTTTAAGGCCCTTTGCCTGACGCATAAGTGTGTTCAAGGAAGTGCCCCCCAGTATCTATGTGAAAAATTTAAATGTCACAACCCCAATCGCGTCCTCCGTTCTACTAACCAGAATCTACTCCAGCTACCCAAGGCCAGATACAAGTCCAAAGGAGAACGTAGATTTGCAGTCCAAAAACCTAGACTATGGAACACTTTACCAACCAGCATCCTAATGAAAGTGAATCACCAGGCCTTCAGAAAAAAACTCAAAACCCATCTATTCTGAAGGCAAAAGATAGTAGGGAACGGATACCAAGCGCCCTGAGGCGATTCAGTTTGCATGTGTTGCACTATACAAGTTTTTCACTCACTCACTCAAAAAAAAACTATAGGAAATTATGATTGTCTGTGTGGAACTCCATCGGAGAAAAATCCACAAATGCTCAGAATCAAGTCGACGCATGCTCGGAAGCGTTGAACTTCATTTTTCTCGGCTCATTTTATGTCACTGCTTTTTGGACAGATGGAATTTATTCTGATAGTGTGTAGGCAAGACTGATGAAAGTCAGCTTCATCGGAATTCCGACGAAAAATTCCATCAGATTTTATTCCATCGGAAATGCGATCGTGTGTACATGGCATAAGTCCTTTTTTCAGCACTAAAGTTCCTCAAATTATTGTGGTATCAACCCATTTTTTTGTTTGTTGAGATGGTATCTTTCATGTTTTGCTATGATAGGATTTTTTTTTGAAAATTTATGAAAATACAAAGTGTGAACCACGTCTCAGGAGAAAAGCAGGCAAATTGCCGGATGGGCAGATTTTCTCCAATTTGCTCATGTCAAACCATGCAACATAAGATTTGTCACACCAAATAATTAGGGGCTGCAGCAAACCATATTGGCTCTAACACAGCATGATGAGCAATCCAACCAACTGCAGAAGTATTGCATGATAAGCAGTGTACTTCAGAGTATTTGTAATCAAAAGTCAGCAAACAGCAGCAATAATCAATTGATTTTGTGTGGTGTAGCGTTTAATGCAATATCACACTCACCATCTGATCAATGTACATTTGGTGGTACAAGATAATTGTTTTTCTGCTGTCTAGATGATGATCAGGGTAAGAAATAAACCAGTGATGGTGTAAGAACACAGTCACAGAGCTTTCAGCCAAAAAAGGCCCTTAGCAAATTGGCCCTGGTTCAGTTGGCCTACAATTTTTACAGATCAGTGGCAAAATTCCAGTACAAAACTTATAAGAATAAAAAAAATTGTTGGCTTAATCCTACTTGAGCAAAGATTATGTGGTAATGGTTATTTATTTTTTGGTAATGGTTATTATTTAATTTTTTGGCAAAATATAGAACTGTAAAGGTAAGTGTAAAGCCTCGTACACACGATAGGTTAACCAGAGGACAACGGTCTGAAGTACTGTTGTCCTAGGTTAACGATGAAGCTGACTGATGGTCCGTCACGCCTACACACCATAGGTTAAATAACCGATCGTGTCAAAACGCGGTGACGTAAAACACAACGACGTGCTGAAAAAAACGAAGTTCAATGCTTCCAAGCATGCGTCGACTTGATTCTGAGTATGCGTGGATTTTTAACCGATGGTTGTGCCTACTAACGATCAGTTTTGACCTATCGGTTACCAATCCATAGGTTAATTTTAAAGCAAGTTGGCTTTGTTTTTAACCGAAGGTTAAATAACCTATGGGGTCCACACACGATCGGTTTTGACCAATGAAAACGGTCCTTCAGTCCGTTGTCCTCTGGTTAACCTATCGTGTGTACGAGGCCTAAGTGTTGTATTGATTGGGGGACAGTTTACCTCTGCCACCAAAACAAAAAGTGATGGTAAATCAAACATTTTAGAGTTGTCACCAGAGTAAAAAGTTAGGGGAAATCCTCCAGTTGGGACAATTCTTTCAATGAGAACTCGCAAAGATTGAAATTCTGTTCACACTGAAGAGATTCCCCTTATTTTCTGTTGTATATTCATACAAGGAAGTAAATTGGATAGAATGTGGAACAAAATGTAGAAAACAACGTTTTTATAGCTGCCTCATTTAGAAAGAAACACCCCTCTATTTGACATGATGACCACTGTCACTGAGACAAAAAGTGTTGGGAAATCCAACATTTTAGAGTTGTCACCAGAAAAAAAAAGTAAGAAAAAATCCACCAGTTAGGACAACTCTTCCAATGACAACTCTCAAAGATTGGCATTCTTCTCACAACCAAAAAGATTTCTCTCATTTCCTATTGTATATCCAGGAAAGGAAGTGAAAGGATCCACAGCGGCACATAGGCAGCAGAAATAAAACCGGAGGTATTTACTCTTCCATACCCTATCCCATGTTAAAAAAAGTTTTCTTTATACATACAGTAAAAATAATATTTTTAAGTATATATACTGTACGTTTGGTGGAGTTAAAGCCAGCAGCAACTAAACAAAACAGAAGAAAACCTTTTTCATATATAAACATTAAAATGATTTTTTTTTATTAACTCCACATTGTTGGATCTTGCATCAGGGTGATACAGTGGCTTCATCACACAGCAGTCAAAGGTGACAACAGTGGTGGCTCTAGTGAGTTAGCAGCACCTTCAATAACCAGTGAACAGAGTGGCATTGAGGATAAATGTGGATAAAAATATTGTTTTTAAGGAAATATATTTCTTTTATTATCTGACACATTGCTGTGGCAGTAGACATTGTAGTGTCTGTTATATCTGCTCTGAAGTAGGTGACTGAAACTGCGGTCATTGGTTATGTTTTTATGTTTTTAGAGAACACAGAGCAGCTTGACTGAACGGTCAGCATCTTGTCTTTCCATTGCCTATGGCCGGTTATAGATGAGTCGAAAATCAAATAATCTTTAAATCAAAAATCAAAAATGGTGCATACAAATGTGCCATCGAGCGCAGCGCTGTCCACCTCAAATGCAGTGCCGTCCACCTCGAGCGCAGTGCCACTGCAACAAAGGCCAAGCACCAGTAGGGTGTCATCTCAGCCCCAAAGGGATAGGGGCCATGCCAGCCTTCCCTATGCCCTTTAAAACCCTCTGTGGCTTCCCCCTAATTCCGGAGCAGCAAAACATCCCCCCTTTCACTGCCTAGCCAACAGTGGTGGTGGTATGGTTTAAAAATACCTAAGCCTACTTTGCTCTGGGTCAAGAGTGTATACTGTAAAGTAAGTAAAGCACAGAGTGGCTCTCAAACTAAAATTCCTACCTCCTCCCAATACAACGCTGCATGACAAAAGCACCTTCTGCACAAATCCCCTTTCTTCCCTGAATTGTACTTACTGGACCTTTGCTTAGCATTGCTAGCATGTTCCCAGAGTCCATCCTTTATTTGTGGAAGCACCTGTACAGCTGCAGAAGGCATCATATACTTGCAGGATGGGAAGAAGTCTGTGCCATCAGAGGGAGCATGTTGCCTATCCAGCACCCCCTTGCTTCTCTCTGCACAGGTAATCACCAACCCGCTCATGTGACAAGGTTTGTCCCAGGTTGAAAATAGAGTTGGCGGCCAGGAGAGGGCTCTACAGTCACAGTCCAGTTTAGTATAGTAATGTTACAAAATGCCATTGGTGTCTACTGCTACTGATTTACCACATGGCACTTCCCCCCACCCCCACATTACATACACAGGGCAGCTGCTCCTCTTGGAATCCTGCCCACCCAATTGTTCTGGCCTTGTACGCTAGTGTAGTGTTGACTCACCAGATCCAGGCCCAGATTTATCTTACAGGTCCCCATCACAAAGAAGAACAAGGCACAAATTTATCTGTTTCCTTTGCTCAGCAAAAATGTCTACACAAGCCGAGAGGGAAGGGAATAGTTAGATGATATTATATCAGCATGTGACATCCTCAATAATCCTGGATACAGCCTGAAGCAGACACACTTCTCTTCTCCCTCCTCCTGCTCCAGGCCAATCACAGAAATGTTGCTAAGATGGATTACCCTGCAGCCGCCTGGACTGGGGACACCAGTATTAAAGCTTGAAAAATAACAGGGACACATTCTTTTAACCCGGAAATCAGAGGTTGTCCCCTGAAACCAGGGACATCTAGTCACACTACTGTGCATGCCCCTTTGCAGCCATGTACATGAGCCACACCCTCAGTAAAAAAAGCCTGTCTCCTGCCAGCAAGCTGCAGGTAAAGGCCCTTGTTCTCTAAATGCTTCAGTAGTCTCTCTGCAGAGGTCAAACATGCTCCCTGTTGGATCAGACCTAAAGGTCTGTAATCAGCATGTGGCTAGGTGCAGCGTAGTGTGGCAGCAGTAAACACTCAGAGTCCGATTGCAGATAACTGAACTTGCATTAATGCAGAGTCCAAAGAGTCACATCAAATCAGGTGGCAGGGCACCTGGAATACTCACAGTATTTAAGGGCAGCGTATAGCAAAGCAGGTCTCAGATGTGCCAACAGCATCTGTCTTGAGGGGCGAAATGCAGCCTGGCCAGTCCGTACTCAAATGGGGAGATTCCCAGCAAGGATGGCTTGTCCTTATCCTTTCCCTACTTGTAGGGGACCTGCCACTAAACGTTGTCCCTATCTGATGGGTGACCTGTTCCTACATTGCCCACACGTGAAATGTGCGCCAAGCCCGGAGCCAGAGTCTTAAATATGCCTAACCCAAGATGGCTGCCAAAATCACATGGGATGGCAGCATCCAACTGGATAGCTATCCCAGTGACTGGGGAAACCATAGAGGAACCATGTTCCTTTTGACTTCCTCTTCCGTGCAATGCCCCTGCGGTTCAGCGCCATCTGCATTTCTACAAGCAAGAAGCATAAGCTTTGCTGAGTAGAGAGCTCTAGGTGAATGGAGAGCTATATTCACAGTAACTTGTATTTTGACAACTCTTTGGTGAGTGCTTACATCTTTGAATTTAGTATTTTTTCCCTGCATTTGAATTTCTCTATTTATTTATTTTCTATTGCAAAATTGTACAGCATCGCATAATGTTCAGGGACACTTCGGATTTATTTTAACTGAATTCAAGCTATAAGCAGGTGATTTTGGAAAGGGATACATCACAGAGCCTTTGGTCAACGCTAAGGTTTCACGTTAAAATATTTTATTCAACAAGAGACTGAAAAACTGTCAAATGTTTTCTATCACAATGGATACGATAACTTTACAACAGTTGGATTTTATATTAAACAGCAAAAATATGTATTCCCTTTGCTGTCATTTTCATTTCATCCATCAGAGCTCCTTGTGTCATGGGTTGTCACCTCTTTCTTGCCTTTGCATTTAGTTTGATTGGACAGTGTTTTCTCTAAATTGTTTTTTATAGAAAGTTTCTGATTGACAGGCGTAGTGTAGAAGTAACTCACAATTTCATTGTGTTCTTTTACATTGTCCATAAAGTGCATTATCTTTCTGTTCTGAGAAGTTTGCTTTCACGGTAATGGGTACACACATTCTTTTAACTTGAAATGCACTGTGATCCCATCAAATTATAAAAGAAGAGAAATCATTCCCATCAAATCTTGAGGAAAAAAAGAATAGCCAACATTTGTTAAAAAAAACCTGGAGTGGTGAACTGGCTGATATTTGAATTAAAGCTTAGTTCTAGGCTCCCCAAGGCATAAGGCCCCAGGCATCCAAAAATGTGATTATACTGTACCATACTTGCCGCAGAACAATAATCTGCAATTGCTTTCTAGAAACAACCTTTCTAGGCATCATTTATTCTAGGTTCAAATCTGCCATTGCTTTGGTTGCTTGCTGTCATTCAATATAGAAGGGCAAAGAGGCGTGTCAGTGACCGAGCTGTCAGCAGTGATTAGCGCTAAAGAGAGACACCGTAGGGATGCTGGTGGACAACAGGCCGTTACGGTAGAATTAGGTGTGTGAATTTCTCAATTACCATACAGCTTCAAGCTGAACCACATGGCTTTTTAGTAAGCTAAACTACATGCCTTTCCTGTGATTACAGAGAGCATGCAACCATTTTTACTGCTCCTGGAGCTGGGGTAACAGGTGATCTTCAATTGTTTAATAATTCCAAGTTATTTCAGATTCAACTTTAATGTGGACCAAAATCCCAAATCTAAAGATTTAGGGCCAGATTCAGGTACAAATGCGGCGGCGCAACGTATCGTCTTTACGTTACACCGCCTCAAGTTTTTTTTCGTAAGTGCTTGATTCACAAAGCACTTGAGTATAAACTTGCGGCGGAGTAACGTGAAGACGTCCGGCGCAAGCCCGCCTAATTCAAATGGGGCGTGTACCATTTAAATTAGGCTCACTCCCGCGCCGAACGTTCTGCGCATGCTCTGTTAGTAAATTTCCCGACGTGCTTTGCGCGAAATTACGGCGCCCCGACATGTTTGTGAATGGCGACGTGCGTAACGTACTTACGCCGAAAAAAAAAATTCAAATTTGACGCGGGAACGACGGCCATACTTTAACATGGCTGGTGTAAAGTTAAGCCATGAAAAAGATTGCTTAACTTTGCGACGGGAAAAAACGACGTTACGCACGCGAGTAGCTTCGTGGATCGCCGTAAAAGCTAATTTGCATACCCGACGCTGGAAAACGACGCGAACTCCACCCAGCGGCGGCCGAAGTATTGCAGCCTAAGATCCGAAGGCATACGAAGCCGTAAGCCTGTTGGATCTTAGCCAAAAGCCGTCGTATCTTGTTTGTGAATCACTAATTAAGATACGACACGGCAAATTTGAAAATACGCCGGAGTATCAGTAGATACTCCGGCGTATTTGTTCTGTGAATCTGGCCCTTACTATCTTATAGAAAACATCTAAGAGATGTTAATTGTGCATAAACAAAGTCCTGAAATGATTACATCTAGTCTGGAATTTCTGATAATTAGTAGTGTACTTCTTGTGTCCAGGCACCCCAAACCATGCCATCATCTAAGGCAGTGGTTCTCAACCCTGTCCTCAAGTACACCTATCAAGCTGTGTTTGCAGGTTTTTCTTTATCTTGCGCAGGTGCTTTAAATCAGAGTCAATGACTTGGTATTTTGGACAACTATTTTATCCCAAAACATGGCCTGTTGGGGGTACTTGAGAACAGGGTTGAGAACCACAGATCTAAGGCACTGTGCCTCTGACTGCTAGTCTCAGAAGATTTGGATTGAGATTTGGTGAAGTCACGGCTGTGCTGCTCACTGTTCTCCTTGCTAGAGGGGAAGCTGTACCTATGGACCTGCAGTGCCAGGATCTCCCTACTTCTGCTTCATCAGTTCTATGGATCTGTACTTCGTCCATCTCTACTGCCTCTACCAATATGACCGTCCACACACATAGACACAATACAGAACAACCTCTATTACCATCCACTAGCATGTGGATGTATAAACCACCTGTTAAACACGTCAGAGCGACGAAGTGTTGCATCGGGGAGGGCTAGGAAGCGACATTATCCTGCACAGTGCACCCGGAAGTGACACACCATACACCCGGGGAAGAGTAGGACGGGACCATTCGTGTCAACAGCATTTGGAGCAGGTGACCTAGTACTCTTGATGTCAGCAAACAATTGGATGTACCTTAGTGCAAGGCATAGCACTTTTTAATACGAGTAGGCAATGTGGAAGCTGTTTTATGACAAAATAAAGTTTTTTTAAGGTTTCACACTATGGCGGTCTTCCTCTATTTCTTTCTTATGTTGCATGAGTCTATATGATTATAACACTAGCGAGAGGAGAGAATAGGAGTAGATCCAGGTGGAACGTGGATGGTGTTTATCTCCTGTTTAACAAGGTTTTTTTTTTTACTTACCTGTAGTGGGTGGTCATATAAATTTGGTGAGTTCTCTGTGATGGTGGTGGAGGATCACTGGAGCATTGCATTATTTGTCTGAATGTATTCATATATATGTGCATGTAGTGAACACAAGAGGGATTTATGGGATCCATGATATGGACATTGTATTAAAGGCATAAAGCCTGAAGCCTGAATTTGTTGGAAACATCTGCACTGCTGAACTTATTGTGGAATTTTCGATAAATAGACACTTTATTTTATAATATATATATATATATATATATATATATATATATATATATATATATATATATATATATATATACATATATATATATATACATATATATATATATACATACAGTATATATATATACATATATATATTAGTTGATAGCACATAGATTTGTATACATGGACCAGTAGCGCTGTATAGAATTGATTAATACAGTACAGGCAAAGGCATCGTGATTAGTCAGTAAAGGGGAAAAGTTAAGCTGCAGAGAGCCCACTGGCAATACCTTTGACTAATTATTTGCTGTCTACCTGACTTTTTGAGCACTGCTTGTTTGGTAAAGGTTTTTAAACTGTAACTCCGGTCAAAACCAAAGGCCCGGAAAAATTAAACCCTTTGGGGCAGATCCACAGAGATCTGCACCCGCGCAGCGTATCAGCGATACGCTACGCCGCCATACCTTACCTGGCTTTAGTTTGAATCCTTAAAGATTTTGCGCCGTAAGTACGGCGGCGTAGTCTATCTCTGGCGGCGGAATTCAAATCGGCGATTAGGGGGCGTGTTTCATTTAAATGAAGCGCGTCCCCGCGCCGAATGAACTGCGCACGCGCCGTCCTGAAATTTCCCGCCGTGCATTGCACTAAATGACGTCGCAAGGACGTCATTTTTTTTAACATAGATGTGAATTACGTCCATCCCAATTCACGGACGACTTACGCAAAAAAAAAAAAATTCGAATGAAACGCGGAAACGACGGCCATACTTAACATGGCAAGTCTAACTATACGCCGCAAAACACCAGCTTTAACTATACGCCGGAAAAAGCTGACTAGAGACGACGTAAGAGAATGCGACGGCCGCGCGTACGTTCGTGGATCGTCGGAAATAGCTAATTTGCATACTCGACGCGGAAAACTACGAGAACTCCACCCAGCGGACGCCGAAGTATTGCATCCAAGATCCGAAGGCGTACGAAGCCATACGCCTGTCGGATGTAACCCAGATGCCGTCGTATCTTGGTTTGAGGATTCAAACCAAAGATACGACACAGGTAATTTGAAAGTACGCCGGCGTATCAGTAGATACGCCGGCGTACTGGCTCTGTGGATCTGCCCCTTTGTTGGGTTTTATTGCTCACTTTGAGATTCAGTTGCACTTTCCGTCCTGGTTAACATTGCCTCTGTGAAATAATGCGAGAGGTATCTAAAGTTTTAGCCTTGTCACTGGAACAGGAGCAGAGGGGAAATATCCCACTAGAAGAACCTGTTCTGGGTGGAACTGTCTTGACTTTGAAGAGATTGCTTCTTACTTACAAAAAAAGGTCTTAACCCTTCCTTATTTAAAAAAAAAAGTTTGTCAGAACGCTGTTTCACTTTCACAATTTACTTGAAATGTTTAGAAAGTATACAACGGCTTCCCTTACCACTTGAATAAACTTCTGTTCCTTAGCCAACACACGCATGTCTGAAGTATGCAGTTGCATATTTAGGAGTACAAGATCGTAACATGACCAAAGAAGAAGGTAACATGACCCAGGCTTCTCCACAGTCTCTCCTCTGTCAGTCTCCAACTGTCTCGCCTGTCCTAAGATGACTCTTTCACAGTGAGCTCATCTCACTTCATTAACCTCTAAAACATGCGCCTTGGAATCTCCACAACCACCCACCAGCTCGGTAAATCCATTACGTAGTCTACCTGTGAAATCGTAGCAAAAATCACAGCTATATAGAAGGAAGATGCACAAGACAGTAAATGCAATCAGCATATAGTGTAAATCAGAACTGTCAGAAAAATATTCATGGTATCTAGGAAACTCTGTAGCTGTGCTAAAATCAGAAAATACTGTATACTCACCTGTTTATCTGTTGTCTAAATTTTATATACCATTGAAGCTTAATTCTATATAATTCTCACAAAGCACCTAGACAGGACTGCAGGCTCTTTTCACAAGATTCAGTCATTTCTCTTGTATGCACCAGTGCGGGCAGGGGAGGATGCAGTGGGCTCAGTTATGGGCCCCACACTTAAACCAGTGAACACATTGGTTGGAATATTTGCCACCTGTTGTCCATTCCATCACTCCCCAAAGATACTATCCAAATACAAACTTAAGAAGGTTTTTATTTGCATCTTATCGAATCCCGACCACGACACCATCTGCTAGGAGTTTGCATGTTCTCCCTGTGCATGCGTGGGTTTCCTCCGGGTACTCCGGTTTCCTCCCACACTCCAAAGACATGCTGATAGGTAAATTGGATCTTGTCCAAATTGGACCAGTATATATATATATATATGTATATCTGTGTGTATGACTGTGTGTCCCAAGCGTGTCACGATCCTACGGGGTAAAATGACCGCACCAGCCAAGCAGACTCTGGCTTGAAAAAGCGCCCAGAGGCGATTCAGTTTGCATGAGTTGCGCTATACAAGTCATTCATTCATTCATTCATTCATTCACCAACCCCCTACTTCATATGTATACAGTGCTTGGTCCTAGCATTAAATCACATAGGTGGAGAGAACTGCATTGTAAGAAGAAATAAGAGGGAGGCATGTTTGTATATGTCAGTGATTTACTTGTACCGCAAACCCCTTATGACCCAAGACATAAGTCATAACTTAATTAAGGGCTGTTAGAGACTTCGTACCTGGACTCTGCACTCTCCATAAACTTGGTCACTGGGGGGAGCTCAAGCCTCAGGACCCACTACGTGATCTCAAATTATTCAAAGCTGGAGCCCTCAAGACCACAGAGTAGCTAACCAAGCAGGGCAGAACCCCAATAATTCAATTGTATTCTAAGTGTTTGTCGCCACTTTTCTTTCCATGCCTTAAGAGAGAACATTTCCCTTTTTTTTAAAAAATTACCAGACTGGAGGGCACTTGCTTAACAAGGGTTCCTTTACTACTTACAGTATAATGTTTCCAACATACATATTTTCAGCTTTCACAAATGTTCTGACACAGGCAAAGTTTCCTTAATAACTGCTCCACTAGAGGAAACTGACAGTGCTCATCAAAGTTGACCCAAATGTCTTAATTTGATCCCCTTTGCTCTAAATTTCCTGGTTATAGTTGACAACTCAGCTCCACAATGGTCAAAGGGCATAAGTGCCATAGTGGAGCATTAATATTATGAGCACTTACATTATTATTATTACGTGCAGCAGGTGCCTCTTCTCAGAGAATGAAGTCCCTCCATAGGTCTGCTTTCCAATGCCAACCAACCACTAATTCAACTCCTCTTCCTCTTTATACCCTTAGTTTTAAAATCAAGACTGACACAGGTGTTGCCTGGCACCCTTGGGGTGGAACATAAATTAAAAGGGGCCTACACCTTCCCACATGTACGTACCGTACCTAGAAGTTCAGAGTGACAATCCTGTTTTCAAGGTGCAAACAGCAGCAGTGGCCTGCATGCAGCACAGTATAAATTATTTTCCCCAACACCAGGTACAGGCAGGAGGTGTTCAGAATGTCCTTAATTTGTCTCCACCTGTCCTTAGGCTAAACCCGTCTCTTCAAAAAGTAGGTCTGTGCCTATACCTACTTCCCCCACACTGCAGGGCTCACCACATGATCACAGCAGGGGACCTATATACCCCTTCTCAGGCACAAGATGGCCACCTAAATTTTGGGAGAACTGTGTGTCCAATCAGACCCAGGTTTCCCTGTGCAGAGGACAAGTCCACTGCAAGCTAAACAAATATGGCAACCACTCCAATTCATAACTAGCTTTTAAAGTAAGGTGCGCGTGGAAGGGCTTTGCACAGCACAAACCAACAAAAATGTTCCCATCATGCTTACCAGCTTGCATGTGGGGAAAGAAATTGCACTCTTATGCCGCGTACACACGACCGTTTTTCATGATGAGAAAAATGCAATTTTTTAAATTGGTCATTAAAAACGATCGTGTGTAGGCTCCAGAGCTTTTTCTCGACTTGAAAAATGGGCATTACAAATTTAGAACATGCTCTAATTTTTCTCGTCGTTTTTCACGACGCTCAGAAGCAAGTTATGAGACGGGAGCACTCATTCTGGTAAAGCTAGCGCTTGTAATGAAGATAGCACATTCGTCACGCTATAACAGACTGAAAAGCACGAAGACTGAAAAGCGCGAATCGTCTCTCACTAAACTTTTACTAACACAAAATCAGCAAAAGCAGCCCAAAGGGTGTCACCATCCGAAGGGAACTTCCCCTTTATAGTGCATTTGTACGTGTTGTACGTCACCGCGCTTTGCTCGAGCATTTTTTTTTCACGATCGTGTGTATGCAAGGCAGACTTGACAAGAATCACGTCGAGAAAAAGGTCATTTTTTCCATGACATTAAAAATGGTCGTGTGTACGCGGCATAACAATTTGTGTTAGGTTTAAGTTTGCACACGTTTGCAAATACAGAATATCTAGAACCCGGTCAAGGGCCCCCTGTAAAGAGTGGTCCTAACTTTAACCTTTGAGAGTCTCCTTATTTAGCAATAGATAAATTAAGGGCAGGCATTTCTCCTTAGAGGCACAGGGACACAGTAGAAGTCTCTGCAAGGTTCCCCTGGCACCAAAGGTACACAACATTGGACATGTGACAACCTTTCTTATCTCTGAAAAAAGGAAAAGATTTAGCAATCTAGAATCGCTAATCCAAGAGATTTGTATAAAACCTGTGCTCAGATCAATATTGACAGCTACACCAAGTGAGGCTGAATACAAACCTACCAAATAAACACAAAAAGAAAAAACAGTTGCGCTTATCCTTTTAATTAAATAAGGTCCCTTAAGGAACTCGTATAACCAACAAAGTATAACTCCTAATAATATCTCAGTATGCAAATATGCAAACAATATATAAAAAGTGCTAAAAAAAATCAATATAATTAATTAAATATATATGTGCAAAATAGCAATTGATCAAATCATATAGTTATGCATAAAAAAATAAGAATCCAATCCACAGTGCAGATCTCCAGCAATGAATATCAGTATATGACTGTGATAGAAAGTGCTCTCTGTGCATAAAACAATTTGCCAATTCATATACTGTATATACAACTTAGTCCACTTGTGCAAATAATAATAAAGTCCAGTGCAAATCCACAACCATGAAGATCAGTACATGACTGTGATGAGAAGTTATCACGTACCTGGTAGCGGAGCCTGGTATGGTGAGGAAGATCTTTTACACCTCTGATAGAGTAGATAGGAGGCACAGGAGTACAGAGTGGCACGAGTGCCTGTAAGTCTTGCTAGAAGTAGGACAGATGTCCACGTTAGGCAGTAGACATTGTCAGACAGCTCCAGTAAGCAGGTGGGCAGCTCATAATGGAGACAGCAAGCAGAGTAGCATTGTCGGGCAGGTCTGGGGTTACATCAAGTAAAACAGGGCCGCCATCAGGAATTATGGGACCCCTTACACAGCTTCAGGCATGGGCCCCCTGGAGCAGAGAACCGGGGGGGGGTGGGGCTTGCTGCCGCCTGAAATTGAGAAGCGGAGGGGGGTGCCGCCACTAATTGAAAAAAGAAAAATATATAAAAAAAAATATATATATATATATATATATATATATATATATATATATATATATATATATATATAAAAAGGGGCAGGGGGTAGCCATCCGGGGCCCTGGGGACCTCTGGGCCCTTTAATAAAATATATATATATATATAAAAAATTTAATTTTTGTATATAAAAAAGGGGGGGTTGTCATCTGGGGGCCCTGGGGACCTCCGGGCCCCTTACAGGTGTACTGCCTGTACCCCCCTGATGGCGGCCCTGGATACCAAACAAGTCAAGACTCAAAAGGTAACTAAAAATGTATACAGGTTAACCTTTACGAGTTAAAGGGGTTGTAAAGGTAAAAGTTTTTTTACCTTAATGCATCTGACAGCACCGCCCCCCCCCCCCACCCCGAGCCCCCGTTTTACTTACCTCACCATTCGAAAGTCCCGGGCGCGTGCTTGTCATCTTGTTCGGTTCCCAGCCTGGCCGTTGATTGGCTAGGCTGGGCGGATTGATAGCAGCGCAGCCATTGGCTGGCGCTGCTGTCAATCACAGCGGATGACGCAGGGGGCTGGGGGGGGGGGCCGAGTGATACAGTCGGCGGCTATGCCCGCCGCTGTATCACGGGAGCGCGCTCACAAAAGCTTTCCACCATGCGAGGGAGCTCGCATGAACGTGGAAAGCTTTTGCAAGGAGGAGCCGAGACAGCCGCCGAGGGACCCCAGAAGACAGGATTCGGGGCCACTCCGTGCAAAACGAACTGCACAGCGTAAGTATAACATGTTTGTTATTTAAAAAAAAAAAATCTGCCTTTAGTGTTCCTTTAATGATCGTGAACAATTGCCCTAGAATATTGCAACATGTGTGGTTTAATCGTTGTTTAAATACACATGCCGGAACTATGCGTGCATGTAGGGAGGGGGGAACCGAGTGCATTTAAAAAATATATATATTATTTTTATTTATTATATTACAATTTATTTTACACTTTTTCATTTTCTCTCCTTTTAATAATACTGCTATCTCAAGGGGGCTAATGTGACAGGTCCTCTTAACAACAAAGGTGCCTGTGGTTAGTCTGTTTTGGGAATCGCCTTTCGGCAGCACAGGCATTTGTTCTCAAAACACCAAAAAGGACTAATGTAGACCGGGGCAGTACAGCAATCAATACCTGGATGAGAAACTAATGTACTGAGCAGGATAAGCTCCCCATATGTATTTCTCTGGTTATTTTGGCCACAGTATAAGGATATGGATATCAGCAAGTGTTTCATAGACCTTGAAATTTTCCACATTTTGTCATGTTACAGCCAAAAACATAAATGTATTTTATTTGGATTTTATGTGATAGACCAACACAAAGTGGCACATAATTGTGAAGTGGAAGGAAAATTTGTTACAAATAAATATGTGAAAAGTGCGGCGTGCATTTGTATTCAGCCCCCCCGGAGTCAATACTTTGTAGAACCATCTTTTGCTGCAATTACAGCTGCAAGTCTTTTTGGGGATGTCTCTACCAGCTTTGCACATCTAGAGAGTGATTTTTTTTCCATTCTTCTTTGCAAAATAGCTCAAGCTCTGTCAGATTCAATGGAGAGCGTCTGTAAACAGCAATTTTCAAGTCTTGCCACAGATTCTCAATTGGATTTAGGTCTGGACATTGACTAGGCCATTCTTTTTTTTTTTTTTTTTTTTTTTTTTTTTTTTTTTTTTTTTCTTTTTTTTTTTCTTTTTTTTTTTTTTTTTTTTTCTTTTTTTCACTTCAGACTGCAACCTCATAGAGTATGCGTTTATACGCTCATGTTCCGTTTGCCAGCCCTTTGCGTCTCTAATCAGGTTTCGCATCATTAGTGTAGTTATTTTTCTTACATTGCTTTTATCTTTCCAAAATGTGTAGATGTATATATATATAATTTTTTTTTTTTTTTTTTTTTTTTTTTTATAAAGGTATTTACTCCTTCATTTTTTAACTTGATTAAGGTCTCATATAGGAAAGACAATCTATCGATTCCTTTACCTTATCCCCATTCCTCCCTCCCCCCCTCTCCCTCCCCACCCTCCCCCTATCTCACCATAAACAGTCCGAAGTGCCTCCTGATGCCTTCATCTCTGTTTTTAATTTATCTTTAGGTCTCAGCCCTAAGTTTTTCTGCATAGCTCCAGGATCTCTTAAAACCCCTCCAGTTGTCCCACTTCTTATCTTGAACTATACTATTTCCTTCCACTTCTTCTCTCAGTTCTTCCATTCTATAAGTCTCTTCCACGGAGTCTATCCATTCCCAGATATGGGGGCTATCTATCTCCTGCCATCTTCTCGGTATTATCCTTTTGGCGGCATTTAATAGGTGTGGGATTAAGGTTTTCTTATATTTTTTGATTTTTTCCTTACCCCCATGGAACAATACCACCCAAGGATCCAGCTTAATTTTTTCTTTTGTAATCTCTTCTATACATCCCAGTATTTTTTTCCAGAACTCCTCGACCTTAGGGCATTTCCACCACAAATGAGCCATGGTACCCGGGGACCCACATCCCCTCCAGCACTCTCCCGTTTGTCCTTCGTTAAATTTAGATAGTTTGTCCGGTGTCATGTACCATCCAGTCAAACATTTGTAGCTCATCTCAGCTGTACGACTATCTATTGCCGAGGAATGGGCCAGTGTCAGTATTTTTTCGATTGTGACCCTATCTAGCTTTGATCCCAGTTCCCTTTCCCATTTTTTGATGAAAGGAGGAACCATCCGTTCGTCCACCTTTAGCAAAATCTTATATAATTTTGAGATAGTTCCCTTGACCTTTTCCGATGTACATATTTTTTCCAATTCGGATAGCTGCTCCCCTGATCTTAGTGGGTGCGGTAGTCTTTGTATAAAGTGGGCCAGCTGATGGTATCTCCATTCATCAATTTCCAAAAAACAATCTTTTTTTTCTTTTAATTCTTGTAGTGTTACAATGTGCCCATCTTTTATTACATCCCTTAATTGGGTAGTGTCTTTTTTTATCCAATTTCCTCCAATCTGTGTTTTACCCGGTGCAAAATAATCATTATTTTTCAGTGCCAGTAATGGTGAGTTAAATTCCTTTTCTATTTTTTTGTACCTAGAATCCCAAATTTTTAGTGCATTTTTAGTTATCTCATGTGTATTCTTATCAAGTGTCCTATATTTAGGTGGGTTCCATATAATCTTGTCTAAACTTGCCTTTGACATTTCATTTTCGATGTTAACCCATCTCTTTTCCTTACTGGCCCTAACCCACTCCACCACCCTTGACAAAACCACAGCCTCGTAGTATGTTTTAACGTCTGGTACTGCTAGTCCCCCCTTATTTTTAGGTTGTCTTAATGTTTGGAAGGATATTCTGTGTTTCTTATTTCTCCAGATAAAGTTCATGATCTGTTTTTTAAGAGCTGAGAAGAGTATTCCGGGCAAACTTATAGGTATCATCTGGAACTTATAAGTAATCTTTGGTAAAATTACCATTTTACAGAAGTTTATTCGTCCTATCCAGGATATCGGTCTACTTTTTACCCTCCCGATTTCTTCCCTAATTTCGTTTAACAAGGGGATAAAATTTTTCGCGTACATTTTTTTCATTGATTTAACTAGGAAGATACCGAGGTACTTAAGTGCTTTTACCCAGGAGAAGCAGAATTTCTGTTTTAAATCTCTTTCCTCTCGTCCAGTAATATTGATACTTAGGATCTCAGTTTTAGCTACGTTGATTTTAAAATTTGATATTTCTCCGTATATCATGCATAGGTCTAATAATTTTGGAATTGAGATTTTAGGGTCTGACAGATAGAAGAGTACGTCATCTGCAAATGCTGAGAGTTTGTGTTCGTCCTCTCCTATTTTAACTCCTCTTATGTCGGGGTTCTTGCGTATCCTGGCTAATAATGGCTCCAGGGAGAGCACAAACAGGAGTGGGGAAAGGGGGCACCCCTGTCTGGTTCCGTTTTTCATTATCAGGTCTTGGGATAGGCTGCCATTTATTTTTATTTTTGCCCTCGGTTCCTGGTAGAGAGTTGTTATCCACTCCCTCATCCTTTGTCCGAACCCCATTTCATCCAGGGTGCATAGCATGAATCCCCAGTCTACCCTGTCGAATGCCTTCTCTGCATCTATCGACAGGAGTAGACTGGGGGTTCCGTTCGTTTTCATTTTTTGCATTATCAATAGTGCTCTAACTCCATTGTCCCTCCCCTCTCTTCCCTGGATGAACCCTGTCTGGTCAGGATGTACCATCTTTGCCATTTCCCGTTTTACTCTCTCGGCCAATACCTTTGCGAATAGTTTTACATCTGTATTTAGCAGAGATATTGGTCGGTACCCTGAACAATCTCCTTTATCCTTACCTTCCTTGGGGATAACTGTTATAATGGCCTCTGAGGCCTCCCGGCTCAGACCGAAGTCTTTGCCCAATCCATTAAAATATTGGCATAATTTTGGTAACAGGATCTCCCTACACTTTTTATAATACAGAGTGGTGAAACCGTCGGGTCCCGGACTTTTACCTACTGCTGTATCGGCTAATGCAAAATTGATCTCTTTTTCTGATATTGGTCTGTCCATGACTAATGCCTCGCTCCTATTTATTTTTGGGAGCCCAGCTTCCCTTAGGAATTTTGCAGTTTTATTTATTTTTTCTCCCTCCTGCCCATTCTTTTGTTCTACTGAGTAAAGTCTCTCATAGTATAGCCTAAAAGTCTCCGCAATTTCCTTTGTTGTTTGCATCATCTCTCCTTTTTCGTTTTTGATTTTATCTATATAATTTTTTGATTTCTTTTTCTGCACCATTCTTGCTAGATGTTTATTAGTTTTATTCCCCCACATGTATCTTTCCCTAGCGATTAATTTAAATTCCTTTCGGGTTTCTTGGTCCATAATTTCTTTTAATTCGTTTCGTTTTTTGACCAGTTTCGAGTATAGATCTCGTTGCTTCCCTGTTTTTTTATGTTCCTGTTCTAAGAGGAAGATTTCTTCAATTAACTCTTCCTTTTTCCTATTTTTTTCTTTTTTTTTCCTTGCTCCTTCCGAAATCAATGTTCCTCTTATCACTGCCTTGTGGGCATCCCACAGTGTTGCCATCGAGACTTCCTCCATCTCGTTTAACCTAAAATACTCTTCCAGCTCTTTTTTTACCCTCGTTAAACTGGTCTCTTCTATCAATAAGTGTTCGTCTAACCTCCAATTTTGTCTAGGCCTTATATTACCTGAGATATCTATTATAATACTAACTGGTGCATGGTCGGAAATTGTCATAGTTTCTATTTTTGTCTCAACCACAATATCTAAGGTCCTGTGATCGACCAGAATATGATCGATCCTTGAATAAGTCCCATGGACCGTGGAGTAAAATGTATAGTCTCGTTGGTCCGGGTTAAAGACTCTCCAGGCATCGATCAGTTGACTCCTAAATAAGGCGTCCCTGAGCTTTCTCAACTGTACGTCCCGAACGCTCGATGTCTGAGATGTTTTATCTATTTTTGGGTTTATACATAAGTTGAGATCTCCTCCTATGATTACTCTTCCCCTCCTGAAATCTGTCAGTTTCCCTAGTATTCCCAGGAGAAATTTTATCGGTGATACATTTGGGGCATAGACGTTTACCAGAGTACATTCTAATCCTTCCAATTTTCCTCTCAAGAAGAGGAATCTCCCCTCTGGGTCTGTCAATCTGTCGGCTAGCTCAAACCGTATCCTTTTTGAGATTCCAATTGCTATTCCTCTAGCTCTTTTGGAGATAGTATCTCCATAATACCACGTGGGGAGATCTGGGGCATATAATCTGATATTCGATCCTTGGGTGATATGAGTTTCCTGTAGGAAGGAGATGTCTGCTTTATATCCCTTTAGTTCCTTGAGCACCTTATGTCTCTTGGTTGGGCTATTGAGACCTTTCACATTATAAGATATACATTTGATTTGTGGCATCTTTGATCTTCCCTTTTTTTCTGATTATCTTGGTGAGATAGATCCTTTCCTCCCCCCTCCCTCCCTACCCCCCTCCCCTCCCTCCTCCTCCCCACTCCCCCCTCCCTTCCCCTTCGACCAATTTTTGGCCTCTGAACCATCCTCAATGTCAGGTCCAGCTTCCTCTAGGTGGGGTCCTGGAGTTGCCTCTCCTCCGCTCCGCTCATAGAGCGGGGGGGAGGGGGGGATGGGTTGTTCCCCCAGCTCACCAGTCACCGTATGGAACCAGACAAGAAAAAGAAAAGAAAAAGAGAGAGAGGAGAGAAGAAGAGACCCACAGACAAATTTTCTGGGGAGTAGATCATTATAGATTGACTCTTCCCTCTCCTCTCCCATCTCCCGTTCCTCTAATCCCATCCTGGTAGGTCGGGCATCTGGATATCCAATTTTTTACAGAATTCCTCTAGTTCCTCAGGGAATCTAAGTATTGCCGATCTTCCGTCTTTTGTGCCAATTAGACATGCCGGGTGTCCCCAAGTATATCTAATGTTTAGGTCTATCATCTGCTTTAAAAGTGGTTTCAGTGCTCGTCTCCTTGCCAGGGTTTCAGCCGAAAGATCCGAGAATATCTGTAACTCTATCCCATCCAGGACTATCGGGGGTTGACCCCTCAATTTCTTCCACACTATTTCTTTGTCCTCATAGAGTCGGAACCTGATTATGACGTCTCTTGTTCGCTCTGAGCTGGCTCTTTGTGGGTTCCCCACTCTATGGACCCTTTCGATCCTGATGGGATCTTCTATGGGTTTTTCCAGGAGAGGATTAAATATCTTCCGCATTATTTTCCTGAGGTCTTCTCCCCTTTCCTCTGGGATTGACCTTATCCTCAGGTTTTGTCTGCGGTTTCTATTTTCTTGATCCTCTATTTTGTAGAGGATAAGTCTCTGTTGTCGTTGTGTCTGGTCAATTTGGTCCTTCGTTACTCTTACTTCTTGTTCTACCGTCTCTATTCGTTCTTCTATTGTTTCAATTCTGGACATAAAGTGTCCTAGGTCTGTGCGTAGGTTCTGTATTTCCCCTTTAATTTCCTTCTTAATCGCTGTTTCCATCCTTCGCAGCATGTCTGCGATTTCTTCGTTTAAGGGGGGCTGCATGTCTAATCGGTGTCCCTTGTCCCCATTGCCTTCAGGCCCATGCTCTACATTAGTTTCTTCTCTTGACTCTATTGATGTTTCACTGGTGTTGCCTCCCTGGGGTTTCTTTTTGACAGCCTTTTGGTCTTTGTTAGGTTGTTGTTGTTTTGTTCCTCCCTGGGCTCCTTGTGTTTGTGGGCTTACACCTTTGGTCATAAAAGGTCTAATGGAGCTTGAGATATTACTCGGGGTTGTCGGGGGTCCCCCCCTTGTAGACCTACTTGTCATTCTACTCATATTATTCTCCCTCTTCCTAATTCTTTTCCCCAGTTTGTCCTTCAACTACCTCCTCTCCTCTCTCAATTCTCCGCTAAGTCCCCCCTTCCTTCCCAATGGCGAGGGGGGGTATACTAGGTGGAGTTCCTGTTCCCTTTTAATATACTTCCTAATTTTCAATATTTTCCAGATGCCCAACAGCTGCTATGGGAAAAAACAAAGAAGGGAAGCGGGAGAAATAACCAACAAACATATACTCTAAGTACTCTAGGTACTGATATAAAAGAGGTCACGCCCAATAAGAGAGCCCCTCTATTTCCAGGGGGGGCAGAGGTTGTTGTATCTATGTTTGTCTACCTCAGCTCTGGAAAATTAGGGGGGTCCTCTGGCTATTTGGGCTCTTGTCCTATAATTGACCAGTTTCTGCAGATTCCTACGTATACACTATGAGAGGAGGTCGGTATATCACGTAGGGGATCTCCTAATTCAGAGTTATAGGGCTGGTTATACACGAGAACAAGAGAAATATCACAAGAGACGGAGATACCACAGGAGAAAAGGGAGCGGACAAGTCTTTAACAGCCGTATAACTTTCCCCTTCGTGTCGCGCCACTTTCAGACCCAGGGCAGTTCCTCCAGCTACGGTTTTACCGTGGCCCTCTTGGGGTTTCTTCTACCCAACTTCCGCAAGTCTCTCTTCCCAAAAAAGAAAAATAAAAAGAAAAAAAAAAAAATACTTCTGTGGGAATGGGGGACTGCGCAGCAAGGTCCGATCCTAACTCCTGATAAGATGGCTTTAGATTTATGCGGTAATATGCTGTAATCTATAATCCAATCAAGTTCAAAGTCCTGACGTGCAGTCCGCTTTCCCCTTCCCCTTTCAATTTACAGCTCTTCAATTGCTATGGGGCCCGGTCAGGACAAGCATAGCATGTAACAGCCAGGGATGGGGGGATATCTAAGGCGTTCCTGTATTTGACCCGCTTCTTTTGAGTCTCCTTATCTATGTCATAGGAGGTACTTCCATATGCATATGAGGGGAACAATGTGGTCTCCTTAATCCGACTTTTGCAGTGTCCCTTAGCTAATACAGTCTCTCTTGATTAAATGGCAGATTGTTTAATTGAAGCTTACCATGTACACCATGTGCACCGGAAACATTATGTGAAGATATTACTTCTCCTAGTATATTAAACAGCAGCTATGGAACATCATTTTTTACCGCATTGACCATATATCCTTACTCCCTTGAGGGTCCCTTTCTTTACCTCCTCATCAAGTGTTTGTTAGGGCAGAGATAGACATAAACCATCAATAACAATAAAAGATCCGACCTTGATTCTGGTGGTAGTGGGTCAGCTTAGTTTTTCCTGGGGATACTTAGCCTCCAGCTGTATTCTCCTCTCTTCCTCCTCCGTCCGTCTCCACCGCTCACCGCTCACCCGCTGTGTCCTTCTGACACCGTCATCCGTCCTGGCGTGGCATCCGTTGTATGGACGGGTAGGCTGCGGTTGTTTCTATGCTGATCCAGCTGATCCACGGACGCGATGTACGGCGGGCAGACAGGGGCCGGTCCAGCTGGTCCATAGACGCGGCGTGTAGCGTGCGGCGGGTAGACGGGGGCTGTCAGCTCCTCTCACTCGCTAAGCGCAGTCCAACCTCATCTCCCCACAGGTGACTAGGCCATTCTAACACATAAATATGCCTTGATCTAAACCATTCCATTGTAGCTCTGGCTGTATGTTTAGGGTCGTTGTCCTGCTGGAAGGTGAACCTTTGCCCCAGTCTCAAGTCTTGCAGACTCTAAGGCCTCGTACACACGACGGGACATGTCCGATGAAAACGGTCCGCCGACCGTTTTCATCAGACATGTCCGCTGGCGGATTTTGGTCTGATGGCTGTACACAACATCAGACCAAATTTCCCGCGGACAGCGAACGTGATGACGTGGCCGCGCCGTCGCCACGACAATGACGCGGCGACGTGCGCGACCCTGGAAGGCCAATGCTTCCACGCATGTGTCGAATCACTTCGACGCATGCGAGGGCTTTCGGCCGAGCGGACATGTCCGGTGAGTCGTGCAGACGACCAAACATGTCCGACGGACAGGCTTCCAGCGGACATGTTTCTTAGCATGCTAAGAAACATTTGTCCGCTGGAAACCTGTCCGCTCGGCCAGGAATCCGGTCCGGTCGCCCGTACAGACAACCGAACATGTCCGCGGAAACTGGTCCGCGGACCAGTTTCAGCAAACATGTTCGGTCGTGTGTACGAGGCCTTACAGGTTTTCTTCTAAGATTGCCCTGTATTTGGCTCCATCCATCTTCTTATCAACTCTGACCAGCTTCCCTGCCCCTGCTGAAGAAAAGCATCCCCACAATATAATTCTTCTACCACCATGTTTCACTGACCAGAGCACCTTCTTCCACATTTGCTGTGTCCCCCACATAGCTTCTCGCAAACTGCAAATAAGACTTCTCATGGCTTTCTTTCAACAATGTCTTTCTTCTTGCCCCTCTTCCATAAAGGCCAGATTTGTGGAGTGCAGGACTAATATTTGTCCTGTGGACAGATTCTCCCACCTGAGCTGTGGATTTCTGCAGCTCCTCCAGAGTTACCATGGGCCTCTTGGCTGCTTCTCTGATTAATGCTCTCCTCGCCTGGCCTGTCAGTTTAGGTGGACGGCCATGTCTTGGTAGGTTTGCAGTTGTGCCATACTCTCCATTTTCGGATGATGGATTGAACAGTGCTCCATGAGATCTTCAAAGCTTGGGATTTGTTTTATTACCTAACCCTGCTTCAAAATTCTCCACAACTATCCCTGATCTGTCTGGTGTGTTCCTTGTCCTTCATGATGCTGTTTGGTCACTAAGATTCTCTAACAATCCTCTGAGGGCTTCACAGAACAGCTGTATTCATGCTGAGATTAAATTACACACAGGTTGAGTCTATTTACTAATTAGGTGACTTCTGAAGGCAGTTAGTTCCACTAGATTTTAGTTTCAAGGGGTAGAATACTTTTTCAAGGCACTGTAAAGCTAGACATAACTAGCAGTGCAGATAGAGGTTGGAGGTCAGGATAAAAAAGTACCCCAACCTGTTTAAGGCTCGGTTCAGACTGCTGTGCTGTGAATGTGTTCCGATTTTTGTCCAGTGTGAGATGCGAATTTACCGCAAATTTACTGCAATTTTACCGTGAATTTCAGGAGTTGGACATAGCTGCGATTGAAGTTCTAGCCAATGGAATCATAATGTAAAAAAAAAGTGTTAACTTTCTGTGTACTTCCTGGTTTTTGTGGAGAGTAGTGTGGTGGAGTTTGCACATATGTGAACCATCAATGCGATTCCAGAATGATTTACATTGATGTCTACATTAATGTCTATGGAGACTAAATTCACAACGAAGCGATGTAAACTCGCAAAAGACCCTTTTTTATCGCATCACATTCGTAGGGGAATCGCAACGCATGTATGTGAACAACCGTCATTGAAAACAATGGCTTTATGGATGACATGCAAATTTAGAATGTTTTTGATGCATCACATTCGTTATGAACTCGCATCAGTGTGAACCGGGCCTTAATGAGCAGTATTTATGTTTTTCGTGAATTGTAACTTTGCTACCCATCCAGGATCAGATGGCTGTCTACCATGAAGGAGAAAAACGCTGACAGCATTAGTGAGACATCATCTTGAACGTATACTTTTTGGCACCAGTTCATAAAAAATATAACGTGTACTGGAAAGAGTATAGAGAAGGGCAACTGAATAACAGTCATGGAGGACCTCAACTATGAAGAAAAATGAACTGAATTAAAAAAAGACCAACTAAATTTAATTTATTTTACCTTCAGAGGAGACAATTAACGAGGGGTATGATAACCATGTATAAATACATAAATGATCCATAGTTTACTCATTGAAAAGTTGTTCACCTCAAGTTTATGTCAGGGCAAAGTAAAGAACTTCTCTAACTACTAAAAAAGAATTACTCTATCCAAAATATTAAAACAAATATTTTGTTGGGCTTTAAAAAAGATGTACAAATCTATTTAAAGAGAAACTTCAGCAGGAAATGGGAAAATTAAAAGTCAGCAGCTACTGACTATTAGGAAGTGGATACCTGCCAGCTCAAGAACTCTAGTTCTGTCATCTATACCAGGGGTCTCCAAACTTTCTAAAAAAATAATCAGTTCACTGTTCTTCAGAATTAAGAGCAGTCAGACTGTGGCCATTGGGAGTAGAAAACGCCCAAACATCAGTAGAAATAAACAGTGCCCCATTGTTGTGGGAGGAATAGCGCCCCATCATTGGTGTCAGTGGGAGGAATTGTGTCCCATCGTTGGTGTCATTGGGAGGAATTGCGCCCCATCGTTGGTGTCATTGGGCCCAATTGTTGGTGTCATTGGGAGTAATTGTGTCCCTCCTTTGGCGTCACAGTTTGGAGACCACGGTTCTATGTAGTTGATTCTTCTCAGGGTGCATGTTCCTTCGGGCTGCTATCTTGGTTTAGGAAACCAGCTATCACTTCCTGATGACTCACAACTGGCCCCCTATTGCTCATGTGAGACCACCGCCTACTGTGAGACTGGTCCTGTAGCCTCCTGGAATGTGTGACTATATTCCAGGAGGCTGCAGATGGGTTGGGGGTGAACCAAGTCAATGTCATTCTTACCTAGACAAGGAACACAGAAGTGTGAGCTGGTACCACCTGGTGGCTGTAGCCCTACTTGAAATATTCCAGCCTCTGCCGCCTCCCCATCCCCAACACACACACCTAAATCGGTAACCTTCCAGTGCTGCAGGGGTTAATACAGCTGCTGGACCTGTAATAGGCACATGTCAAGAGTGTCGACTATGCCCATCTTTCGATCCCTCTCCTCCATTTATAGAAGCTGTACTATAGCTGCCATCAATAAAAAGTGCTCTATGAATGGAGAACAGGTGGATGAATGACATATCTGCTCCTCCATTCATGGAAAGCTTCTTTTTTTATTAGGCTTTAAAGTGTAAGTTTACCTTCACAAACAATGAAAAGGTGAACTAACACCCTACACCTTCCCCAACCCCCAGTCCCTGCTGTACTTTCCTCTGTGGGTGTTTAGCTGTAAGTGCCTCACACACGCGATGTAGCGGTCCAGGGCTTTGAAATCCTGACTGTTGTTCCCCTTCTTTCTGTAGGAAAAGATCAGTCCAATTTTGATTGGTCTAACTGTCATGAGCTGATACCCAATGAGAATCGATCTGATCTGTCCACGATTACCCACAAGGGTAAGTGCAGCAGGGACCGACAATGTGAGGAGGGTGTAGGTTGTTAGTTCACCTTTTTATTTATTTTTCTGAAAAAGTGAACTAACCCTTAAAAGCAAACATGTTAGAGCCATAGAGCTACTAAACAGGTTTTACCAGCACACTGTTGATGCATACCTTTAGAATTGGTGGTGCCCCAAACCCCAGGCCACTATAAGATGGCATTTTCAGCACTTTCTGATAGTGCCAAAGACCGACTCCTCCCCTCCCAGATGTTCCTACTAGCCCAATATTACAAATGATGGCCTTACTAGCTAACGGCATTGTACATCTGCTTGCCCTTTAGTACCTATGGCACCGACAAGATATTAAGTCAAACAAAGATGAAAATATACAGCTAAAAATGACAAGTTAATGTTTGAAGATTACAGGATTTAAATAAATAAATAATCTTCAGAGACAGCTGCACTTTAATCTTCAAAACATCAATTTCCTGAACAGCTGGATGCAAATATGTCTAAACAGGAACTCATATTAGACAACCGGTAAGGCAAGGAGGTGGTTCAGTCATTGCAGCCAAGTAGCCTGTCGGAGACTGGTTTAAGAAAATATAAATGAGCATATAAAGAAGTAACATAGAGTGCAAATTCTTATTTCATCAGGTTTATTTCTGCCTGATGTTAGTCGCCTTGTTGGAAAATCTCAGAGCATTTAAGGATTAGTCCAGTATGAAAAATGCTAAATAGTAAAACAATATTAAAGCTGAAGTTTAATCTGCTTAAATGTTGTCTTCCCTGGGTTCTCCCCCCCCCTTAACAAACTCATTAAATGTTTTAATTAAAACTTTTTAATTTCCCTTACATACACTATATTGCCAAAAGTATTGGAATGCCTGCCTTTACACGCACATGAACTTTAATGGTATCCCAGTCTTATAGCCAGATTCGGAAAGACTGGCTTAACTTTGTGCAGGCGTAGCATATCGCATATACACTATGCCGCTGTAAGTCAGAGAGGCAAGTGCTGTATTCACAAAGCACTTGCCTCCTAAGTTACGGCGGCGTAGCGTAAATGGGCCGATGTAAGCGTGCCTAATTCAAATTGTGAAGAGGTGGGCGTGTTTTATGTAAATAAACCATGACCCCACGTTAATGACGTTTTGAACGAACGGCGCATGCGCCGTCCGTGGACGTATCCCAGTGCGCATGCTCCAAATTACGCCGCAAGGACTTATTGGTTTAGACGTGAACGTAAATTATGTCCAGCCCCATTCACGGACGACTTACGCAAACGACGTGAAATTTTCAAAATTCGACGCGGGACCGACGTCCATACTTAACATTGGCTAGGACAGCTTTTGGTGGAATAACTTTACGCCTGAAAACGCCTTACTTAAACGGCGTATCTTTACTGTGACGGGCAAGCGTACGTTCGTGAATAGGCGTATCTCGCTGATTTACACATTCTAGGCGTAAATCAGCATTCACGCCCCTAGCGGCCAGCCTAAATAGACAGCTAAGATACGACGGCGCAGGCTGTCGTATCTTAGCTAGATTTAAGTGTATCTCATTTTGAGAATACACTTAAAGATATGATGGCTTAGATTCAGAGTTACGACGGCGTATCTACTGATATGCTGGCTTAACTCTTTCTGAATCTAGCTATTAGTCCATAGGGTTCAATATTGCATTGACCCACTCTTTGCAGCTATAACAGCTTCAACTCTTTTGGGAAGGCTATCCACAAGGTTTGGGAGTGCGTCTTTGGGAATATTTGACCATTCTTACAGAAACACATTTGTGAGATCAGGCACTATTGTTGGACGAGAAGTCCTGACACAGTCTCTACTCTAATTTATACCAAAGATGTTCTATGGGGTTGAGTTTAGTCATATTCCTCCACCCCAAACTTGCTAATCCACAATATATTGCCAAAGTATTGGGCCACCCCTCCAAATTCTTTGGTGGAGGGGGGATTATGGTGTGGGGTTGTTTTTCAGGGGTTAGGCTTGGCCCCTTAGTTCCAGTGAAGAGAACTCTTAAGGCATCAGCATACCAAGACATTTTGGACAATTTCATGCTCCGAACTTTGTGGGAAGTTAGCATGTCCCTCTTAAATGCAAGTTACAGAGAAGGTGTACATTGTCACAAGGACCCAAGAGTTAACTGGAGAACAGTTATGGTGCAAGTACACATGTTGTACGTTCATCTCTAAAAGCAGTGGCCCGCCTTAAGGTTTAGTTTTCCCCCCACAGCAGCCTCAGCCTTGTCCCAAGGCATTGATGAAAATGGTACAAAAGTTAAGGTATCCCATGCGATCCTGTTATAGGTGCCTAGCGTAGCTCAGAAGAATCCACCCTACGGGGTAGCCCTCTCATGTGACCCCAGACTTGGTGCCCAATGAATGGGAAAGCATGGAGGACATGACAACCACTCTGTCACCCTGCCCCTGCCCTACATGTAGCAGTATGAATAATGACAGTAAGGAAAAGCACTTGGATGAAGCAGAATAACAGTCTTGGGCTTGTGTTACCGGAGGACAGCTTCTGCTGGAGGGGTGACCATGCACTGGAATGGTACAACAGTGCTGATAGGAAAATGCCCACGTTCTTGATACCGGAATGTTTCCTGAAGACAGGTGTTGTCCCTGAACCTACTCGCCAGGAACCTTTCCCTGCACTGTTTACTTTCCCTAACAAGCACAGTTTCTGTCCCTGACCTACTACTTGCTCGAGGTGCATCCAAATAATGCAGGTACCCTAATTCATAAGGTTCCACACCAAGATGGCTGTCAAAGGTCACCAGAGGTTGCAGCATCCAGTCAGACAGCTGATACCGTTGAGACATTGACAGAGTCCTTGGGGGGTCAATTCTCTCCAAAGACTCCACTCTATATGTATAGTAGCACAGTGCCTCTTACTGGATAGAGGATAACCTGCACCTGTCTCCAAGCACATAGGAAAATCTGTCCAGGTAATTAACACCTCTTAATCCAAAGTTGTTTGAAGTCACTCTCATTTTAAAATGATAGATACCAGGATAGGATATACAGTACATCTGTACTACATCTCCCATAGATGGGAGGAGCTGAGCCTGTGATGTCACAATGCCACCTTGAGTGTATGCCTGTGGTGAGCGAGCGGACACATCTACACATACTGGGGTAGATACAAGAAGCGATTGCGCCTGTGTAACCATAGGTTACACAGCGCAATTGCTTACTTGCCCCGGCGTAACGAGTGCTCCTGATTCAGGAACCTTGTTACGCCGACTGCAGCCTAAGATCTGCACGGCATAAGGCTCTTATGCCCGCATATCTTAGGCTGCATTCTTGCGGTGGCCGCTAGGTGGCGTTCCCATTGTGCTCAGTGTATAGTATGCAAATTGCATACTGACACCGATTCACAACGTTGCGCGAGCCCTGCGTACGCAATTTACGCCGTTTACGTACGGCGGTTTTCGCGCAAGGCTGCCCCTGCTATTAGCAGGGGCAGCCCATGTTACGTATACCCGTCGTTCCCACGTCGCAAAATTTGAATTTTACGTAGTTTGCGTAAGTGAATCGTGAATGGCGCTGGACGCCATTCACGTTCACTTTGAAGCAAATGACGTCCTTGCGACGTCATTTGCCGCAATGCACGTCGGGAAAGTTTCCCGACGGAGCATGCGCTCTACGATCGGCGCGGGAACGCGCCTAATTTAAATGATTCCCGCCCCCTACGGGATCATTTAAATTGCGTGCTCTTGCGCCGGGCATTTTGCCGGCGCGCCCGCGCAATTTACGGAGCTTCTGCTCCGTGAATCAAGGGCAGCGGAGCAAATTTGCGGGGGCGCAGAGCAAAAACGTTGCCCTGCGCCTCCGTAAATAATGCGCAATTCTACCTCAATCAGGGCCACTATTTTTAAATATTGATCTTGTAAGTGTGCCTAATTTGGGAATATTTTAATAAAGTAACAAGCAGAGAGCACTATGAAGTCTGTGTTTGTGATTACATGTGAATAACCAAACTGAGAGAAGAGGAGCTGAGCTGTAGGCGGGGAGTGAGGGAGTGAGATTCCCAATCTATGTGAAGTTATCAGCACTGATATTCAGCTGGGAGAGCATCAGGAAATTTTGCTGTTTTGGCATGGAGGAGAGAGTGAGATCGTGGAGTAAAGAAGTGACCAATATTTGAGTTTTTAACTCATCTGTGAGGAGAGCAGGCAATTTGGCTGGTGATGGTTTGCACATATTATTGATCCCAGTGAGGAGGGAAGAACATCGGTGGATGGTTTCACACACTGGGGGTTATTTACTAAAGGAAAATCCACTTTGCACTATAAGTGCACTGCAAGTGCATTTGAAAGTGCACTGAAAGTACACTTTGAAGTGAAGTCACTGTAGATCTAAGGAGGACATGCAAGGAAAATAAAAAACAGCAGAAGACACCACTCCCCCCATTCCCCAAGAGGCAGCGCGAGGAGGAGAAGAAAGAAGATGGACCACGGATCAGAAAGTGGCAGATTAGGACGATCTGCCTAGCAACAGGCACTTCAGGTATGTATAAAAAAATATAGATATTTTTTTCTTTTTTTGCAGCATTTTTGTTTTTTCTTGGTGGAGCTCCGCTTTAAGAGGATTCAACAGCCCAGGGGAGAACTGACATCCAAAGGCCACTTCCTGAATATTTATTTATATCCTCTCCCAGTTTGCACCATTGGCAATAAACCCCCTATTGGTTGACTAAGAGATAAATCTTCATAACTCTGATTAGTGCATTTCTCACAATATTACCAAAGGGACCACTGTTACCTACTGGCAACAGATAGAAACTAACAGTAACCAAAGCCTAGGGAAGAAGTAAGAAAGCTCAAATTCAGCCAAACCAACTGCAGCTGAGCACCACTAACTTTAAATAGATGCTCCTGCTTAGGGCAAGGTAACTAAACATATAGCCAGATTTAGAAAGAGTTAAGCCGGCGTATCAGTAGATACGCCGTCATAACTCTGAATCTAAGCCGTCGTATATTTAAGTGTATTCTCAAATTGAGATACACTTAAATCTAGCTAAGATACAACGGCCTGCGCCGTCGTACCTTAGCTTTCTATTTAGGCCGGCCGCTAGGGGCGTGAACGCTGATTTACACCTAGAAAGCAATTTACATTCACGTCGAAACTAATAAGTCTTTGCGGCGTAATTTGGAGCATGCGCACTGGGATATGTCCACGGACGGCGCATGCGCCATTCGAAAAAAACGTCAATCACATCGGGTCACGATTCATTTGCATAAAACACGCCCACATCTTCACAATTTGAATTAGGCGCGCTTAGGCCGGCACATTTACGATACGCCACTGTAACTTAGGACGCAAGTGCTTTGTGAATACAGCACTTGCCTCTCTAACTTACGCCGGCGTAGCGTAAATACGATACGCTACACCGCCTCAAACATACGCCGCCCTACGTGAATCTAGCAGATACTGTATATTTAGAAAACTCCTGAGATCATCACCGTACAAAGTGTCTGACATCATTCTTGCTTACGTAGTCCTATGCTTTTCTGTCGATCGTCCATCTTTAGGGGATGAAGGTGTAAGGGGAACAAAATAGTGGTTAGCACTCCTGCCTTTTAGCGCTAACATCATTGGTGCAAATAAATCCCTACAAGGACACCACCTTCATGGAACTTCAGTCTTTTCTATGCCTCCGTTCCCCGCTGATGCCCAATAGGGAGAAACGCAGCGTCGGGTGGAGCATCAGCAGCTGACGTCACCACGCTCCCAGCTGATCGGCCCGAGCCGAAGCTGGCTGAACTTTTTGCACTTAGGTCTCTTAACCTTATCTATTAAGAGCTTTTTAGATGTCAGTTCCCTGTTTCCATTGAGTGGAATAAAGCGACCCCCTTTTTTTTACCAAATACTGCACTATGAAGCCTTGTTTTTCCTCTTCATGCACACGTTCCTGCATTATTTCCTGACGTGGATACCATCCCCAGAGAGATTTGTCTGAGACAGCAGTGTCCCCCGAATCATCTGTGGAGGAGTGGACCAGGACTGAGTGTCTGGAACAAGCCGAGGATATCCTTTTGTGCAGAGCCTGTTTGATCCCTGCGGGGGTCCTACTGGTCCGGTAAGCGTCCATTTACTTACCTTTGATGGTGGGATTGTAATTGAAGACACCTGCATTATCCCTGTTAGTGGATGGAAGTTGGATCCTCTTTATCAATGTTTACATCCGTGTGATGTTTTAAAGGACTGTATCCCTATACTGTTTATGCAATATATCATTCGTTTGGTTTGTCTTTTTCCTTTTCAGGAGCAAGGACATTTGCATTCATAAATTTTTTGGTTGCGCACTCATTTGTTTCATTTTCATGTGTTTCAAGCCTAATATTCAGGTTTTTTGTATTTAGGTGCTGCACCTGTATTCACTTATTTATTCATTTCACCTATCAAGTATATTGTTTTCAACATTCTTCTGTGTCTTTGTACATATTTTTTGCACTTTGTTTTTTTTTTAGGGGTTAGCGCGGATTGCTTTTGCTATAGGTCTTTTCAAGCAAACAAGTGAAACCAGTCAGTAAGCTATTGATATTATCCATGAAGCAATCCAACTCTGTTAACATCAGAAAGTTTACTCAATATGAATTCTGTGTAGATCACTGTTGCCAGATTACACAGAGCACCTCACAGGAACATTGGGAGTGTATTTTTTAAAGGATAAATGCCCATTTGGTACAATGTTTCTTTTCCACCCCTAGGCAGTCCTAGTCAGTGAGAGAACAGCACTAATATTAGTGTCAGGTCACCCGTAGTCAGGTGACAAGTGCACCCTGTTGGGGTCAGGGATGCATCTAAGGATAGTGAACCCTATGGCCGACTGCTGCTATCAGGGACGAAGCGTGAACCTAAGATCACCCGGGGCGCGGCGTCTAAGACCCAGTTTTGTATTCACCAGAGCCTTTGATGGTAAGGATGGTCTTCGCCGCAACTGGGACCAGGTCGCGTCCCCGAGATTCCCTAGGTCACACTCCGCAGGGAGAAAGGGGAAGCAGCCAGCAGGACAAACAGTGGTGATGGGCAGGCCGAGGTCAGGGCAACAGGCAGACAAGGATAACCGTGGGACAGGCAAATGGTCAGGGGCACAGGCAGACAAGGATAACCGTGGGACAGGCAAAAAGTCAGGAACAAGCCAAACGGTACACGGAAAGATGATCGTAGCACTCTGCAAACAGGAACTAGCAAACTACACTGCAGACAGGAACTAAGCAAAGGAACACTGTTGAACGGCACTGCAGACCTGTAGAGCAACGGTTAATATAGACTTCCTGGAATTGGCCTGGGTGGGGCCATACAGGAAGAGGAAGTGATAAAAAGGGGAACCATAACAGGATCAGCCTCAAATGAACACATGGAGATCAGGTAAGCAGACAGACTTGTTGCATATCCATGACAATTAGGATGTTAGCCCTAGTCTCTGGAGCATTGTACTGTGAGCCCGGGAGTGACATGATGACACATCCCCGGAGGTGTGGCCATGGCACTCTGGGCTCACAGGAAGTGGGTAAAATCGGTGGTGTGGTTGAAGAGGGCCAGTGCTGGACAAGTAATGAATCTTTGGAATACAGCACAGGGGGGAAGATGAGTATTACAGCAAACACTGCATTAAAAGTGATTGTAAAGTCTTGTTTCTTTATCTCTAAAAATAAGAAACATGTTATACTTACCTGCTCTGTGAAGTGTTTTTTCACTTTTTTTCTTGGGTCCCTTGTCGGCTCTCCTGGCCCCTCCCTCCTGTCGAGTACCCCCACAGCAAGCAGCTTGCGATGGGGGTACCCGAGCCGAGTCACAGCTCCATGTATCCATTGAGACACAGAGCACAGGTTTGTCCCTGCCCCCTCTCTCTCCTGATTGGCTAACTGGCTTTCATTGACAGCAGCTGGAGCCAATGGTGCCACTGCTGTGTCTCAGCCAATCAGGAGGAGAGTCCCAGATGGCCAAGGCACTCGTGGACATCGCTGGATAGAGATGGGGCTCAAGTAAGTTTGGGGGCTGAGGGCGGCTGCTAAACGCAGACTTATATAGTATTTATTTAAAAAAACTTTATTTATTAAAGCAGCTACGGTAATACTGTAATTGTTAACAAACGTTATTTATCTTTACAATTAATTGTGCTCTTTATTTTCCTAGTGAGCAGTGACCAAGCATGACACAAAGTTATAGAGCTTAGGCAGTGGAACATTTTCTATGCCTCGTCGTCTTCAGCTGTCCCTAAGAAAGCACATGTAATGTGACAAGCCATCCTCACCCTTTATTTCCTGGACCGACGCCTAGCAAATTACGTTGCAAATTCCTAAGTCTATGAAGTGGCACATTTCTGCAAATCCATAAAACGACTCCATGGGAATAATTTTGAGTTCTGACATTTAATAAAGTTTCTATCCTCAACAGAAATTCAGTGGAATATTCTATCTCTTTCTAACACTTACTTAAACTTTACAGTCAGGTAATCCCTATTGCCAAGAAGAAAATTTAACACATTGGCCATTTCTTCAGCAGGATATTTGGTGTCCAGCCTGCATTTAGACATCATTTTGAGTTGTCGGGAGACTCGGGACTGCGGGGGGCTTGTAGTTAAATGTTCTTGCTTGCCTCCTTCTTATTTCTCATCCCTGGGATTTGGAAAAGTAAGGGTTTCTATGAGTGGGCACTTTGTTGGCTGTGCCAACTATGTAACTCTGGATTAACTTGGCTATGTAGCCTTTCCTTTCAACTCCAACACAGAGTAGCAACATCAAAACACAGAATGGCAGAGGTAACATTCGTTTTAGCTGCAATGAGTAAATCTTTAAATTTGATCCTACGATTCAAGTTCCATTAATGTCATCATTACTACATCATGCATCATACCTTAACTGTTAAAAAGCTTGATGGGATATAAATCGGAGCCGACTTCCAGAAAAAGTGTTAGTATTTCACTAAAGGATGAGGTAAGTATATAGAATAAGATTAGTGTTAGCGCTTACTTAAAAGTGAAATGCCGCGTACACACGATCATTTTTCGGGTTCTAAAAAATTATGTTTTTCAGGCTCTAGAAGAAACAACGTTTTTTTCAACTTGATCATTAAAACTGCAAAAAAAAAAAACATTCAAAATAAACGCGGGAACGACGGCCATACTTAACATGGCAGGTCTAACTATACCCCACGAAATACCAGCTTTAACTATACGCTGGAAAAAGCCGACTAGAGACGACGTAAAGGAATGCGCCTGTTAAACCGCTGTATGGTGTTGGCCACCGTGCTGCAGTTCAGTTTCAGGGTCTTGGCAATCTTCTTATAGCCTAGGCCATCTTTATGTAGAGCAACAATTAATTTGTTTAGATCCTCAGAGAGTTCTTTGCCATGAGGTGCCATGTTGCAGTGACCAGTATGAGAGAGTGAGAGTGATAACACCAAATTTAACACACCTTCTCCCTATTCACACCTGAGACCATGTAACACTAACAAGTCATATGACACTGGGAAAGGAAAAATGGCTAATTGGGTGCAATTTGGTCATTTTTACTTAGGGGTGTAATCACTTTTATTGCCAGTGGTTTAGACATTAATGGCTGTGTGTTGAGTTATTTGAAGTGACAGCAAATTTACACTGTTATACAAGCTGTACACTCACTACTTTACATTGTAGCAAAGTGTCATTTCTTCAGTGTTGTCACATAAATAGATATAATAAAATATTTACACATATGTAAAATCTTTTGTAAGATACTGTATATATACATACTGTATATAGGGTATAAAGAGAGAGGGATATTACAAGGCTGCTGAGTCTCTGCTGCGAGAGAGAGAGAGCAGGATGAGCTGATCTCTGCTGAGTCAATGCTCCTGCTGTGTAAATTGAGGGTGAATTGTGGTAAAAAATTAAATGCCAATGATTGGTGGGCAGTCATCCAAAAGGCCTACAAGAAGGTATTTTTACTAAGGCCCCTTTCACACTGACACGTTTTTCAGGCGGTTCAGCGCTAAAAATAGCGCTGCTATACCGCCTGAAAAAATCGTGCCCTGCAGTCTTCAATGGGAAAGCCTGAAGGCTTTCACACTGAAGCGGTGTGCTAGCAGGACCGCTCCAAAAGTCCTGCTAGCCGCATCTTTGGAGCAGTATAGGAGCGGGGTGTTTACCGCTCCTATACCGCTCATTCCCATTGAAATCATGGGGAAACCACGGTAATACCGCCCGCTATGCTCCTCTATTAACCCTTTTTTCTATCGCGGTAAATACGAAGGTATACCGTCACCGCACCTCCACTGCCCCGTGTGAAAGGGGCCTAAATGAAGCAATATCGGCTTCTAATGCCAAGTGTGTACTTACTTTTGCACAATACATCATTACATCTATTGATATTTTTTATTGAATACATTTTCTATTTTTATGTTACTTACCGTATATATTCGAGTATAAGCCGAGTTTTTCAGCACATTTTTTTGTGCTGAAAATGCCCCCTCGGCTTATACTCGAGTAACCTTTTTGCGCCTGATCTCCTGGACTTTGGGGACCCGGTACCGGCAGGCTGTAGCCCAACTCCTCCTCTACAAGTGTGCAAAGTTTGTTGTCCGGGGGACCTACGGCCAGCGAGCACCGATTTTTCAAAGTCAGGCACCCCTTCTATAGACTCCCATGTTAAACAGTAATTTCTCTGTTTGTTGTCTGGAGGACCTACGGTTGGGGAGTACCAATTTTTCAAACCCGGGCACCCCTTACATAGACTCTCATGTTAAACATCAGTCTAGTCATGGACACAGTGAGGCATGGGCACAGTGAGGCATGGGCACAGTGAGGCATGGTCACAGTGAGGCATGGACACAGTGAGGCATGGTCACAGTGAGGCATGGACACAGTGAGGCATGGACACAGTGAGGCATGGACACAGTGAGGCATGGACACAGTGAGGCATGGACATAGTGAGGCATGGACACAGTGAGGCATGGACACAGTGAGGCATGCACATGGACACAGTAAGGCACAATGAGGCACGCAGATGGACACCCTAGGCTTATACTCGAGTCAATACGTTTTCCCAGTGTTTCGTGGTAAAATTAGGTGCCTCAGCTTATATTCGGGTTGGCTTATACTCGAGTATATAAGGTAAATATATTACCTTTATCTGCAGGTAATATTTGAATAAAGCTCTAATGAATGCTGGTTTAAATATGTTGAAAAAGTCTACAATTTCCATGGGTGTAGTTCATTTTCACATAATTTATTGTATATCGTGATATTTAGGAAAAAAATCGAGGAAGGTTTGGGGGGGTTGTTTTATCAATTTTTTTTTATCTTTATTTTTTGTAAGGGACATCTGGCTTTAGTCCTTGAGATGCATGCAAAGGGGCAGATCCACAGAGATCTGCACCCGCGCAGCATATCAGAGATACGCTACGCCGCCGTTACTTACCCGGCTTTAGTTCGAATCCATAAAGATTTTGCGCCGTAAGTTACGGCGGCGTAGTCTATCTCTGGCGGCGTAACAACGCGTAATTCAAATCGGCGATTAGGGGGCGTGTTTCATTTAAATGAAGCGCGTCCCCGCGCCGAATGAACTGCGCATGCGCCGTCCCTAAATTTCCCGCGTGCATTGCGCTAAATGACGTCGCAAGGACATCATTTTTTTTAACATAGACGTGAATTACGTCCATCCCGATTCACTGACGACTTACGCAAAAAAAAAAAAATTCTAAATAAACGCGGGAACGACGGCCATACTTAACATGGCAGGTCTAACTATACGCCACAAAATACCAGCTTTAACTATACGCCGGAAAAAGCCGACTAGAGACAACATAAAGGAATGCGCTGGCCGCTCGTACTTTCGTGGATCGTCGGAAATAACTAATTTGCATACTGGACGCGGAAAACGACGTGAACGCCACCCAGCGGACGCCGAAAAATTGCATCTTAGATCCGAAGGCGTACGAAGACGTAAGCCTGTCGGACCTAACCCAGATGCCATTGTATCTTGTTTTGAGGATTCAAAACAAAGATACGACGCGGGTAATTTGAAAGTACGCCGGCGTATCAGTAGATACGCCAGCGTACTCGCTCTGTGGATCTGCCCCATAGAGTACAGTCTACTCTTTTTTCTGGACCTCCCTTTACAAAACGTAATTTATTGGTACACCTACCTTTTCTGTACCAGGATATTAGGAACTCCCCTTCAAGCACCAACAGATACCAATGCTGGAAAGCACCTGCTGGTGATGCTGGGGCACCCTTCTTGCTACTGCACACATTCTGATTTTAATCAATTTAAATTGACAGTACAGTAAAACCTTGGTTTGCAAGCATAATTCATTCCAGAAACATGCTTGTAATCCAAAGCACTTGTATATCAAAGCATTTTTTTTACAGGGTATAAAAGAGAAGAGAGGCCCCTATAAGTGTAGCAATAAGTTACTAAATGTTGTACCTTCATTAAATGTAACCATATTGCTACACTTAGAGGCTCCTCTCTTCTTTTTTTATACTCAGTTGTGACATGACGCTACTCTTATATCAAGACATCGCTTGTATACCAAGGCAAAATGTATTAAAACATTTTGCTTGTCTTGCAAAACGCTCTCAAACCAAGTTACTCTCAAACCAAGGTTTTACTGTACTAAGCAATTTCTCCCAACCACCAAATGTATTCAAACCTGTTTAAATGCGATTGGTGATTTCAGAGGATTTCAAGAAGTTTGCTCCTACCAACTCCTTAGTCCAAACCGATGAAAACGGACTGAAGTTCAGTTTCATCGGTCCAAACCGACCGTGTGTACGCCCCATCGATCTCTTGTCCTTCAGTCCAAGAACTTGCTTTAAAATTGGACCGATAAACGCCTGACCGATAGGTCAAAACCGATGGTTAGTGCGCAAAAGCATCGGTTCCAAACCCGGGCATGCTCAGAATCAAGTCGACGTATGCTTGGAAGCATTGAACTTCATTTTTTTCAGCACGTCGCTGTGTTTTACGTCACCGCGTTGGACTCGATCGGTTTTTTAACTGATGGTGTGTAGGCACATCAGACCATCAGTCCGCTTCATAGGTGAACCGATGAAACTGAACTTCAGTCCGTTTTCATCAGTTTGGACTGATCGTGTGTACAGGGCCTCACTGATCATTATAGTGTTTGAAAGGTGTGTCTATTCTGTAAGGCATTATACATCACTCAATTACAATGAGTTTCATTATTTTCTGTTAACTGGAGTATTAGTAGCTCATTGAATGCTTTCACATTTCCTGGATTGGGTCTTTAACCACTTAAGACCTGGACCTTTAGGCAGCTAAAGGACCCGGACAGTTTTTGCGATTCGGCACTGCGTCGCTTTAACTGACAATTGCTCGGACAATTGTGGCTCCCAAACAAAATTGGCGTCCTTTTTTTCCCACAAATAGAGCTTTCTTTTGGTGGTATTTGATCACCTCTGCGTTTTTTTGTTTTTTTTTGCGCTATAAACAAAAATAGAGCAATAAATATCCCCCAAAAATATATAAAAAAAAAATGTCCTCAGTTTAGGCGATACGTATTCTTCTACCTATTTTTGGTAAAAAAAATCGCAATAAGCGTTTATCGATTGGTTTGCGCAAAATTTATAGCGTTTACAAAAAAGGGGATAGTTTTATTGCATTTTTATAAGAAAAAAAAATGCTTTACTACTAATGTCGGCGATCATCAATTTTTTTCGTAACTGCGACATTATGGCGGACACTTCGGACAATTTTGACCCATTTTTGGGACCATTGTCATTTTCACAGCAAAAAATGCATTGTTTACTGTGAAAATGACAATTGCAGTTTGGGAGTTAACCACAAGGGGGCGCTGAAGGGGTTAAGTGTGACCTCATTTGTGTTTCTAACTGTAGGGGGGTGTGGCTGTAGGTGTGACGTCATTGATTGTGTTTCCCTATAAAAGGGAACACACGATCAGTCACGGCGCCACAGTGAAGAACGGGGAAGCTGTGTTTACACACAGCTCTCCCCGTTCTTCAGCTCCGGGGACCGATCATGGGACTCCAGCGGCGATCGGGTCCGCGAGTCACGCGGTCACGGAGCTTCGGACCCCACGGCTGGGCTTAAAGAGCCACTAACATGTACGTCGATGTGCCCAGCCGTTCCATTCTGCCGACGTATATCGGCGTGAAGGGGTCCTTCAGTGGTTAAGCTGATCTCTTTCACATTGAAACAACAAAATTTCCTCTTTCAGTGCCATAGACACATTCAGCATTAGTGTACAGAAAAAAAATGAGCTGGTAGTTACGGTTCCATAATGTTGATTTTACCAGTAACACCTGCCAATGGCAAACCTCTATGACCATGGACTGTCCCTGTAAATCACAAATACTTTGTATTTATGGTATATGCAATGCACTAAATAATAATCCATTGCCTGCAACCAACCTTTCTTCAGAGGTCCGAAATACCTCTTGCTTCACCTAGAATTTCTTTACATACTGCTGAGTTCTCAGAATTATAGAGGTGCCCCAAGCTAATTTCTTCCATTGTTCCCTTCCGATTGAACATATTTTTGAGCACTCATGATCCCTGGGGGGGCCCGACACAGATCTAGGCACAGCAGTCCCTACTTCAAAAAGGTCAGAACTTACCGAAACACACAGCACAGATCAAACACAGGGAGCAGCAAACTGTGTGCATATACAAAATGATACAGAAATATTGACAGCTCTTTCTTAGCTATGCATTCAATGTGCACCTGGACTGAACAAATACAAATCTGCTGTCCTATAAGGCAAAATCTAGAAATGTCAGAAATGTCAACTGAGCCTAAAGAGTATTTCAAAAATTCAAACTTTTGTCTTGAATTTTCTCCCAAAAAATAATGGTGCCATCGACATATGGTTGTGCCAGGCACTTCTGTTCTTTAACCACATCAATACCAGGCACTTTTGCCCCCTTCCTTCCCAGACCAATTTTCAGCATTCAGCGCTCTCGCATTTTCAATGACAATTGCGCAGTAATGCTACACTGTACCCAAATGACATTTTTATAATTTTGTTCCCACAAATAGAGATTTCTTTCGGTGGTATTTATTCACAACGTCAGAGGCGTTGCTAGGGGGGTGCGGGGGGTGCGGTCCGCACCGGGTGACACCTGCTAGAGGGGTGACACCATCCCATTTTTTTTTTTTTTTTTAGGCGACATTCCCAGCCTTCCCTTTGCAATCCCAGCCTGCCCTGTACCACCCCAGCCTGCTCTGTGCCACCCCAGCCTGCCCTGTACCACCCCAGCCTGCCCTGTACCACCCCAAACAGCCCTATACCACCCCAAACAGCCCTATACCACCCCAGCCTGCCCTGTACCCCCCCAAAGAGCCCTGTACCACCCCAGTCTGCCCTGTACCACCCAAGTCTGCCCTGTACCACCCCAGCCTGCCCTGTACCACCCAGCCTGCCCTGTGCCACCACAGCCTGCTCTGTACCACCCCACACTTTCCCATGCCACCCCAACTTGCCCTGTGCCACCCTAACTTGCCCTGTACCACCCCAATCTGCCCTATGCCACCATAACTTGCCCTATACCACACAAACCTGCCCAATGCCACCCTAACTTGCCCTTTACCACCCCAACCTTTCCCATGCCATCCCAACTTGCCCTATGCCACCCTAACTTGCACTATACCACCCCAACCTGCCCTGTACCACCCTAACTTGCCCTATACCACCCCAACCTGCCCTATGCAACCCTAACTTGCCCTATACCACCCCAAACTACCCTATATCACCCCAACATGCCCTATACCACCTTAACCTGTCCTATACCACCCCACTACACCAACCTGCCACTATACCACTCTATACTACCCTAACCTGCCACTATACTGCCCTATACTATCATTTACAGGGGCTGGTTTGGGGTGCGCCCCGTGCGCTGCCTGCTTGGTGCTGGGCAGCCTAGACAGAGGGGGGGGGGGTGACACCATGTTTTACCGCACCGGGTGACACCAACCCTAGTGACGCCACTGCACAACGTTTTTTATTTTTTGTGATATAAGCCAAAAAAGAGCGAAAATTTGGAAAAAAAATATTTTTTCGTCTTTCTATTTGAAAAAAATTCAATAAAATCGAATTCTGTCATAAATGTAAGCCAAAATGTATTATACTACATGTTTTTGGTAAAAAAAAATGTTAAGTGTATAATAATTGGTTTGTGTGATCACCGACATATGTACTGTACGCAAATGATCATGTACAGATGTGCGCAGGTGATCATGGACATATGTGTGCAAATGATCATTGGGACATATGATTTTACTGTTACATATGTGGGGAACAGGTGTTTTTACTATGTGGGGACATGTGTGGGGGACATGTGTGATGACGTGTTTTGGGGACATGTTTGTTTACTTTCTGTGTTTTACACTGTGTGGGACTGCTGATTAGTGAGTAAAAACCTGAAAAAAACAGCTCATACTCACTGATCACCAGCCAGATGCAGCGATCCACCCTCCTCTCCTCATCGACGTCGTCTGTGTGAGGAGAGCCGATCACCTAGCAACCAGCTGTGATTGGACACGGCCGTCATGTGATCAGGAGAGCCCTCCTGATGATCTGAGATACGCTGTGTCCGGGTGACACGAGTGCATCGGGATTGCGCCGCTGCATGGGAACGCGCGAGTGATCCCCCTCCTTCTGAGGGATGTTCCTGAACATCCACGCAGAAGGACAGAGCACCCACCTGGCCGTATATGTGCAGTGGCCGGGTAGAAAGTAGTTAAGTCTTATAACTACAGTATATACTGCAGTGTGAGATCATATACGATACTGCTGCCTCCGAGTGCTAATGCCAGGAAATTTGGGGTGAGATTTGGTGATGCCCACTACTGTGACTGTCCTCCTTGCTGGAGAGAATCTGTACCTATGGGCCTGTAGTACAAGGATCTTCCTTAGACAATACTGGTGGTTAGCCATTTGTCTTCTGCTTGCCTTTTTGGCAGTTGTACTTCAATTTGAATTGTGGGCTTTTATGACAAAATCCGTTTTAATGGCTACACTCTAATGATGCTCCACTCCACAGCTCAACAACACAGTGGTCCACAAGACAAGTATATCTGCCTAAGTGGGACACAAAAAAATCTCACTAGTATGACAACTTGCATGCACACGAAACACGTTGGAAGGAGCTACGTGCAGACGTCACACCGCTGCTTCCACTTTTGGGACTGGCGGCCATCTTAGTGAATGTGAATGTTCCCACATGGTAATTTAATATTTTTGCTATACCTGTAAACTTTGGTGTATGGATTTAACGGATGGATAGAAGCTGATTTTATGAATAAATTAGTACACTATATCATTTTTTTCTGTGGCTCTGGTGTGTGGTGAGTGTTCCTCTTAGGCTTGCTATGACGGTGGTGCTGACGGCCTCCTGTACGAGTGGAGGATTACAATGCAGATGGATTCCTATACTGTGATGCCTTGTCTGGTAAAAACGATGTCTGCTGTAAATGACGTCTTTGTCGCCGTACTGCGTTCCACGCTGGAACACATACGCGACCGAGCACTGACGTCATCGCTCGGAGCCACATGCGTTCCAGCGTGGAACGAGGAAGTGCCAAGAGTAATCAACGCTCTATCAGAGACACATGCTTTGCTGCTATAAACACACAGCGCTGTCACTATACGCCGTTCTATTATTGTCAGCCGTAGCCGGTTTACGCTACCATCAAACTACTGGCTAAATCATCCCCTGTGAAGTAAACTACCGCAGCCCGAATACACGCTACCATCAAGCTACTGCTCACTGCTGCTAAGTATTCTCTACCTGGATCCACACTGCCATTGTTACTTCAGTTGCTGTGGGGACACCCAAAGATATCCACCACCAGCAGACCCTCAAGTACCTAATCCCATTGCTGCCAACAATACTCTGCTATTACTGAGAATCCTGATGCTCTGCAAACGGATAAGTACTCTTACTTTGTTACATTTATTGCTGTTCTCATATTGTATTTACTAAGTATTGTATTTGAACCTGACTCAAGTTTAAACTATCACCTTGCTTGGGATTAGCTATTGAGGATTCATATTACTATTGTGGCATATCTTAAAGGGACATACATTCTTAAACCATTTAACCAACAGTTGTCTCTCTCAAGCATACGATATCCGGATACAGTATTTTCTTATGCTACGTGCTTCTGGCCTGAAAACGGAACATGTTTGCTTATACCTTTTAAAGCTAGGGGTTGTAGGTATGTAGTAATACCTCCTCCCTTAGTAGCTCAATTCACTCTGTGGGGCAGATTCACGTACCTCGGCGCATATCTCTGCCGGGCGCAGTGTATCTAAGATACACTACGCCGCCGTAACTTATTTTTTATTTTTCGAATCCTCAAAGAAGTAAGTTGCGGCGGCGTAGTGTATCTTTGGCGGTGTAAGGGCGCGGAATTCAAATGGATGTGATGGGGGCGTGTTTTATGTAAATACGTTGTGACCCGACGTAAACAACGTTTTTTTTAACGGCGCATGCGCCGTCCGTGGGGGTATCCCAGTGCGCATGCTCAAAATTAAACCGGAACAAGCCAATGTTTCAGACGGTGACGTCATTCTACGCAAATCCCTATTCACGAACGACTCATGCAAACGACGTAAAAAATTCAAAAGGTCACGCGGGAACGACAGCCATACTTAACATTGAGTACGCCTCATAATAGCAGGGGTAACTATACGCCGGAAAAAGCCGAACGCAAACGTCATAAAAAAATGCGCCGGCCGGACTTACGTTCGTGGATCGCCGTAACAAGCTAATTTGCATACTCAACGCGGAATTCGACGGAAACGCCACCTAGCGGCCGCCGAAAAAATGCACCTAAGATCCGACGGCGTACTAAGACGTACGCCTGTCGGATCGATCCGAGATGCAGTCGTATCTTGTTTTGTAGATACAAAACAAAGATACGACGCGCAAAATTTGAAATTACGCGGCGTATCAAGAGATACGCCGGCATAATTATTTTGTGGATCTGCCCCTGTATGTGTGAGAAATGATATAGTGAACCCCCAAACTCTTTTTCTCTGATTAGAGTGACGCCTGGGGTCCAGTACTGAAAATCACATTACATAGAGAAGTGCATTGAAACCTTTTTCTAACCGCAGTTGTGGTTCACTCTCGTTCACCGTAGTTTGTGACATCTGCTGCCTTTCTGATGCAACCTAATAGATGGTGAGTGTGCAATGGTTGTGGTTTGGAGCAACACGTGGTGAAATATTTGGACTGTTGGATAAATACTACACACGGACAACTGTTGGAGTTATTATTTACCACGAAAGAAGAGTCACATGTTTGTGAGACTTTCTATGCACTTTCAAGCATCGGGTTTTTGTTGGTTATTTTTGTCATAAGTATATTATTTACACTTTGCTCTTTGATTATAAGATTGTTATATTCATTCTTGACCACTTAGGCACTATGGGGGTAATCCTCAAAAGAGATACGACGGCGTATCTACTGATACGCCGTCGTATCCCTGTTTCTATCTTTGGAACTGATCCACAGAATCAGTTTCCAAGAGATAGACAGAAGATCCGACACGTGTAATTGAATTACACTGTCGGATCTTAAGGATGCAATTCTAGGCCGGCCGCTAGGTGGCGAGGCCATTGCGGCCGGCGTAGAATATGCAAATGAACACTTACGGCGATCCACGAACGCTCCGACGGGCCCGTCGCTCTAATGCTACGTCGTTTACGCCGTGTAAAAATAGGGCAGAGTCCTATTTGACTAAGCCCTATTAAGTATGGCCGTCGTTCCCTCGTCGAAAAATTCAAACGCTACGTCGTTTGCGTAAGACGTCCGTGAATGGCGCTGGACGACATTTACTTTACCGTCTAAGCAAATGACGTCGGAGCGACGTCAGTTAGCGCAATGCACGTCGGGTAAGTTACCCGACGGAGCATGCGCAGTACGTCCGGCGCGGGAGCGCGCCTAATTTAAATGGGACTCGCCCCATTAGATTCGGCACGCCTTGCGCCGGACGGATTTGAGTTACACCTCCGCAAATTTCCAGGTAAGTGTGTTGTGGATCGATACCTAACTTAGGAAATTTGCGGCAGTGTAACTTAAATCACTTAAGTTACGTTGCGCTGCGGGGCTGTGGATTTGGCCCTATACATTTGTTTTCACAGAAAAATCTGAAGAAAGTTATAACCCTAAAGTTTAAAAACAAATTACTTTAGAAACACTTTAGGTAAGTTTACATAAAACTGTAGTTTAAAGCCAAACTTTCAGTTTTGGATTGCGCAGGCAACAGTTTGAATTTGCATTTGTTTTTTATTGGCGTCTGTGTCTCTGCTGAGGCGATTAGAGAGGTTATTTTCCCTTTGAGTCACTGAATTTTTTACCAGAATAGAAATAACTGGTAAAATCTTAAAGTGGAACACTTGTTCCTGTGAAAGCTCTGTTAAGCTGCCCATACAGTACATGTCACCCTAAAGAGCCATTAGATTGTTTAGGTCCCTCTGCCCTGTACCCTGCTATGTACCTGGCTGCCTCTGAAAACATTTTAGAATGGGCTTCAGAGTAGATGCAGGCTTGGATGGCCAAAATTGTTTTACTCAGCTCCTTCAACAAAAGTAAATTGCTAAGTTCAACTTTTGTTGAGCTGGGTGGTGTCGACTGGACCACCTATGGAACAAACTTGAGTCAATTCAGGAGGATTTCCCTACCTTTGGAGAGATTTACTGTCACCTTGTGTTGTATCTCCAGAACAGGAAGTGGGGCAATATCTCTTCAGTCGGATACAGTTGGCCCACAAAATAAATGATTACAAATCTGACAAGATGTTCTTTAAATAGCTATAGTAACACTTTTTTTTTACACTTTTTTCCATTCAGTTTTTTGGTATGCATTTACAAATAAGTAAACGTGTAACTAAAGTTGACACCTGTGACTAATACAGTATACTCCTTGCCAGTTGAAGAAATATAACAATAAAAGCAGTGCAGCGCAACCTAAAATGTAAATATAAACACTAATAAATAATGTCCATGAGAAGAAACAGTCCTCAAGTGATTGTGAAAAGGCACAATGAAAATGACGGCATGCAATGTGGATCAAACGTGGCCAGAAATCCCTCCACCACACAGAGTGGCCTCTCACCTCACTGATTCGACCTATAATAGGTCATATGGCATGTAACTCATTCCCAGTGGCCCAGATTCAAGAAGCAATTGCGCCCGTGTAACCATAAGTTACACGGCGCAATTGCTTACTTGCTCCGGTGTAACGAGTGCTCCTGATTCAGGAACCTCGTTACACCGGCTGCAGCCTAAAATCTGCGCGGCATAAGGCTCTTATGCCTCGCAGATTTTAGGCTGCATTCTTGCGGGGGCCGCTCCCATTGTGTATCAGCGTGTAGTATGCAAATTGCATACTACTACTGATTCACAAGCTTGTGCGGGCCCCGCGCAAGCCAGGTACGGAGTTTCCGTACGCCAACTTTAGCGCAAGGTTGCCCCTTCTAATAGTAGGGGCAGCCAATGCTAAAGTATAGCCGGCCTTCCCGCGCCGTGAAATTTGAATTTCACGGCATTTGCGTAAGTGATTCGTGAATGGCGCTGGACGCCATTCACTTTCACTTTGAAAGTTTCCCGACGGAGCATGCGCTGTACGCTCGGCGCGGGAGCGTGCCTAATTTAAATGATTCCCGCCCCCGGCGGGATCATTTAACTTGCGCACGCTTACGCCGGGCAAATTTGTCGGCGCACCCTCGCAGTTCACGGAGCTACTGCTCCGTGAATCGAGGGCAGCGCAAAATATTTGCGGGGGCGCAGGGCAAAATCGTTGCCCTGCTCCCCCGCAAATATCGCGCAAGGTATGCTGAATCTGGGCCAGTATAACTACTTAGAACATCTGCATACCAAAGGTGTTGATCAAGGTCCTGAGCTTTGTCTCCAACATGCATATGAAACATAAATGAAGACAATCTAGTGCTCTCTGTATAAGGAGTGTTTAATTGCAAAGATAGAACAAAAGCAAAACTACTCACAAAGATGGCACTCAGATGTGAGTGCTTACAGAAAGCAAAGAAAACAATTGCAACACAGCGATGGCTGTGGGTAACGTCTGTCGTGACTCCTCCCCCTCGAAGAAATACAGTTGAAGAAATACAAAGAATGGATGGCCAAAAATAAAACGATCAATCTTAAAATGAACAAGATAAAGAAACACAGTATGAGTCCAGTGTAAAACTAGAACAGTCCCAGTCACCTGTAGAAGTACCAAGCCCTGGCAAAGCACAAGAAGGTCCAGGTTGTGATCCAGGAGATTCAGTCCACGCACAATAAATAATCATAAGTACTTTTGTAATTATGCGTAGATATTGTATTTGATCAATCCAAAACAGTAGGGGTGGAATTTATGCAACCCCAAACTTTTTCAAACTTGGAGGACATTCCCTTATTGGAAAAAGTGGCTTTAGAGAAGGGTGAAGCCTCGTACACACGACCGAGGAACTCGACGGGCGAAACACATCGTTTTCCTCGTCGAGTTCCTTGTTAGGCTTGTCGAGGAACTCGACAAGGCAAGTTTCTCCATTCCCGTCGAGGAAATAGAAAACTTGCTCTCTTTTTGGCTCGTCGAGTTTCTCGACAGTTTCCTCGACGAAAATGTACACACGACCGGTTTCCTCGGCAAAAAAATATCTCCCAGTAAGTTTCTTGCTGTTTTTTGCCGAGAAACTCGGTCGTGTGTACGATGCCTAAGGCTGCACTGACCAGAGCCTTCCAAGTCTGTATGGTGGCTGCCATGTTGTGTTTTCAGGATAAAATAATACATTTCCTGGCATAAAAAAGAGGTTATACAGGGTGACTGATGGGAGTCGGATGTTTTTAGAACAGGTAAGTGGTGATGGGAGGGGGACGAGCTAGGTGTCTTTTCCCCCCTACTGGAATGCCAATTCAGTCACAATGAAGCAGTGGATGTTACAAAATCGTTTGTTTGCTTACACCAGCTTTGTTTGAGATGGTGAGTCTATCACAGTAACAAAGCGGCTATATAGTTGAGAATTCAGTGTTGGTTGACACAGTACCATTTCCAGTCGCAATAATCATGATGAGCGACAAGGCTCATTTTCATTTGAATTGAACAGTAAATAAGCAGAATCTTCATTACTGGGCTCCCGAAAATCCTAGGAACACTCCAGAAAGACTTCTCCACTCTGCACGTGTTACAGTGTTGTGTGCGTTTGCCCCTTTTGGCATTAACGACCCATATTTGTTCAACGAAAACTGCGTAAATGCGACTGTTAACTCGAAATGTTACATTCACTTGCTGAACAACTTCTTATGACCAGAACTGCGAAGACGACGAATAAACATGAGCCATTTTTATTTTCAGCAGGATGGTGCCACAAGAGGGGAGTGTGGCACACGGCACCGACAATATTTTTGGAGCACCAGCAATATTATTGAAACACTTATGCACTTTTTCTTGGAGCGCTTTATTGTTTATTTTTGATTGTTGATGTTTCAGCTTATTATTGTATTATGTTTATTATGGTCATGTAATTCACTTGTACTTACAGTCACATGCCACAAGCGCTGTTTATATTTATCCACAGCACATACTACCAACTTACCAATGGAAGTTGTATGAAACATGTTCCCTGGGCACCTCATTTCACATTTCGGTGATTTGCCATGGCCCTCAAATCTTCTGACTTGTCATCATGTGATTTCTTCCTATGGGGTACCTGAAGGGCCGTATTGAACCACTTTCCACCTGCGCAATATCTGAAAGATGGCTACAGCGCAGGCTTAAATTGCCAGGAGGGCATCAATAGATGTGGTCCATAGACATCTTCTCGGTTCTCGTGCTTCCCGCGTGTCTCAGGGGAGTGCGCTCTGTGATCGCTGAGTCCGTGAGACTCAGCTGATCATAGATTGGGTAAAGGACCAAAAACCCTTTAGAGACCCTTTACCACGTGATCAGCTGTCAGCCGATGACAGCTGATCACGGAAATAAATAGATATTGTCTTTTTTTTTTTTCATTCACGCGGTCAGCGTGAAAGAAAAAAAAGCTGCGGCTTCTATTAGCGGGATATCGGTCCCCTTAGCGCCTGAATGGGCTGCAAATCAGTGCCATGTATTAGCGCACACCAGTGCCACCTAGCAGTGCCCACCAGTGCCACATATTAGTGCCCACCAGTGCCACCTCCCAGTACCCACCAGTGCTGCCAATCAGTGCCTCATCATCAGTGCTGCCTATCAGTGATGCCTACCAGTGCCTATCATTACCGCCTAATAGTGCCTATTAGTGCCACCTATCAGTGTCCATCAGTGCTGCTTATGAGTGCCAGCTCTCTGTGCTGCCCATCAGTGCCACTTATCAGTGCCCATTAGTGCCATCCATCAGTGCAGCCTCATCAGTGCCTCCTGATCATTGCCCACCAGTGCTGCCTCATCAGTGCCCATCAATGCAACCTCATCAGTGCCCATCAGTGCAGCCTATCAGTGGCCATCAGTGCAGCCTCATCAGCGCACATCAGTGAAGGAGAAAATTCACCTGTTTTTGAAAACGTTATAACAAAATATGTTTTGTTTTTTAAATTTTTCGGTCTTTTTGTTTGTTTAGCAATAAATTCAAAACACAGTGGTGATAAAATATTACCAAACTAAAGCTCTATTTGTGTGAAAATGTTTACAAATTTCATATGGGTACAGTGTTGCATGACCGGGCAATTGTCATTCAAAGTGAAAGAGGGCTGAAAGCTGAAAATTGGTCTGGGCAGGAAGGGGGTATAAGTGCCCAGTAAGCAAGTGGTTAAAGAGTATTTAAACTTTAATGCTGGAACAGCATGATCACTTTAACTGCTATGTCTATTTATATATTTCTTTAATTTAAAAAATATATAATTTTCTTTATGTTTCTTTAATAAAGGTCATCCAATTTTCTTTATGTTCCTTTATTAAAGGTCATACATTTATTAAAGTATCAGCTGTTTAATATTTTCCTGATTCAGTGGGCCGACTGGCCGTGTAAGTAAAGTTTAAGAGGTGGCATGCAAATGTTCCATCTGTTTTTCCAATGTATACCAAGCAATAAGTATGTTGCAGTACAACCAACATTGTGTTAAGCCATAAGGTCAGCAGTACTTAAGTGTCAATGCAGAGTGCTCAGTTACTAATATCTATCTTGGCCAGGGTATAGGCCCTGGTGTCAGATAAATAGAGACAGCTGCTCTAAACAGAGGCCCGGATTCAGATACGAGATACGACGGCGTATCTCCAGATACGCAGTCGTATCTTCGAGTGCGGGCCGTCGTATCTATGCGCCTGATTCAGAGAATCAGTTACGCATAGATTTCCCTAAGATCCGACCGGTGTAAGTGTCTTACACTATCTTAGGCTGCATATTTACGCTGGCCGCTAGGTGGCGCTTCTGTATAGTTACGCGATGAATATGCTAATTAGGTATTTACGCCGATTCAGAAACGTACGTCCGGCCGGCACATTTTTTTACGTCGTTTACGTTAGGCTTTTTTCGGCGTAAAGTTACCCCTGCTATATGAGGCGTAGCTAATGTTAAGTATGGACGTCGTTCCTGCGTCGAGTTTTGAATTGTTTACATCGTTTGCGTAAGTCGTTCGCGAATAGGGCTGTACGTAAGTTAAGCTCACGTCTAAAGCAATGACGACTTGCGGCGTAATTTCGAGCATGCGCACTGGGATTTTTTCACGAACGGCGCATGCGCCGTTCGAAAAATACGTCAAGTACACGGGGTCAACATTGATTTAAATAAAACACGCACACATCATCCCCATTTGAATTAGGCGGGCTTACGCCGCACAACATACGTTACGCCGCCGTAACTAAGGGCGCAAGTCCTTTCTGCATACGGAACTTGCGCCCAAAATTATGGCGGCGTAACGTATCTGAGATACGTTACGCCCGCACAAAGATACACAATTGTATCTGAATCCGGGCCAGAATGTTTAGGGGGCAGAACATAAAAAATAATTTAATAAGTGTGAATTCATATCTATACGTGCTTTAACTTGTTTTATCTGCATTGGTATGTGATATGCTAAAGCAGCCTGTTCACATTCATAAATACGTACAAACACCAACACTACAGAGGCGATTCAGTTCGCATGTGTTGCGCTTTACAAGTTTTTCACTCACTCACTCACTCACTCACTCAACGTAACACAAGGACATTATATTATATTATATTGATGTCTTATTCCCTGTGGTGCACTGTGGCGCAGGGAAGAGCGGCGCATAGCTATGCCGGCGTAGCGTATCGAATATACGCTACACCGACGTATCGCAGATCGGCGAGCAGAGTATTCTCAAAGCAAATGCTCCCAACGTTGCCCCGGCGTAACGTAAATTCGTAGGCTTAAGCCGGCCTAATTCAAAGTAGGTGGAAGTGGGCGTGATCCATTTAAATGAAGCGTGACCCCATGCAAATGATGGGCCGAACGAACGGCTCATGCGCCATCCCGTGGACGCATTCCAGTGCGCATGCTCAGAATCACATCGGAAATACTCTCTAAGATATGTCGGATCACTGCCTACGACGTGAACGTAACCTACACCCAGCCCTATTCACGTACTACTACGTAAACAACGTAAAATACGACGGCTGTTCCCTGGTCCATACCTTAACATGACTTAACATGCTTTATGAGGTTTAACTTTACGCCGGACGTACGACTTAGGTAAACCTTGTATATCAATGCCCCGGGCGCAAGTACGTTCGTGAATCGGCGTATCTCACTCATTTGCATATTCAAATCGTAAATCAATGGGAGCGCCCCTTGCGGCCAGCGTAAATATGCGCCCACGATACGAGGGCGTAGGAGACTTACGTCGGTCGTAGGAAGCCTATTTTCAGGCGTATCTAGTTCTGTGGGCACGGCGCACAGATACGACGGCGCACATTTACACTTACACAGCGTATCTCGAGATACGCCGGCGTAAGTGCTATGTGAATCCGGGCCTATATGTGTAATTCCTCGTACACACAACCGGTTTTCCCGACGAGAAAACTGGCATTTTTTAGATTGCTCGGGAAATATCGTGTGTATGCTCCATAGCAGTTTTCCCGACGAGAAAACTGCCCACAAAAAAATAGGAACCTGTTCTATTTTTTCCCGTCGTGTTTCCCGTCAGTCTTTTTCTCGTTGCGGAAACTGCTCTTGTGTATGCTTTTCCGAGTGGAAAAAAAAAACGTGCATGCTCAGAACCAAGTATGTGACGGGAGCGCTCGTTTTGGTAAAACTAGATAGCACATTCGTCGCGCTGTAACGGACTGAAAAGCACAAGGCTGAAAAGCGCCCAAAGGGTGGCGCCATTGGAATGGAACTTCCCCTTTATAGTGCCGTCATACGTGTTGGACGTCACCGCACTTTGGTCGAGCGTTTTTTTTGAATGAACGTTTGTATGCAAGGCAGGCTTGAGAGGAATCACGTTGGGAAAAGCTTTGGGTTTTGGCATGTCAGGAAAACCGGTCGTGTGTACAGGGCATTAGATTGCAGTTCAAAATTGATGGCAGTAGACAGGAATTCACATATACATCGCATTAATTTGTGTTGTATTAAAGTTGAATTCTGAGATAAGTAAATATTGTCTAAACACAAGAGTCATGTGTATTCTTACTTTAGTGTGCTTTGTATATTTCTTGTCGTTAAGGTTCCCCATATCGAGATGGTTCCTGTAAGGACTGCGCAGGCGCAATCCTTGCCGACGGAAATCTCCGATCCTCGGCCGGCATCCAGGCTCATTCTTTAACATCCCCGTCATAGGGGTGCACAGCCTATTGCATTAGGGTGTGCACTCCAAAGCTCAAACACATGGTACCAATCACTTACTGTGTTCATTCACAAAGGCAAGGGGCTGGTAAATTATATATTTACTGGCCCCTTCCCACACTCCTTTTAAAACTTCCCCCGTGTGTGGCAGCAGCAGTAGCCTTTGTGAGAGAAGAGAAATGAGCCAGGGCAGTAGGGGCAGTCTGCACTGTACAAGGTGATTAGAGTGTGCCCAGGCACACCTGGCACACTCTGTGCACACGCCTATGATCCCCGTGGATTGGAGGATGTTAAAAAAAGAGCCAGGAGGCCGAGCGAGCCGTCCGAGCGAAGCGAGGACGTGAGGCAGACTGGCCACTTTCCTCAAATTCCACGTCGCCCTGGATGCCGGCCGAGGTTCAGAGATTTCCGTCGGCAAGGATTGCGCCTGCGCAGTCCTTACAGGAACCATCTCGATAGCCGGAACCATATCGGCAGATCACCGGATCTGTACAGTAATCCAGTGTGAAGTGTTGCTTCTTTTCAGGAGTTTCCTGTAATAAAGACCAGTCACTGCTGCTTCCTCTCTTTGGCAATGTGTACGGTCTTGTCTCCACCCCCTCTGTAATTTTCTGCCTGTAGGGGGTGGAGTTGATGTGCCCCTCCCACAGCTCTGCTCTCTGTACAGGCTATGTATGGCACTGTGATGATGTCACCACTAATTTTACAATCTAATAACTAGGTTTGTAAAGCATTTGGTGTATCCAAAGTAGATTTATATTGTCTCTGGCTATTTATATCTACACTATAAAAACATGGATATCTGCCTTTGGGACTTTATACGAGGTGTGCACAATTGGCCAATGACAAATATAAATACTATAAACACCTTCATTGCAGAAATGATCACACATGAAAGAGAAGCATAAACAAAGGCAAAGCCGATTAAATTTTGCACATAGTTAAAGATTGCATTACATATGAAATACATGAGTATACAGAACATCTAATATACCCGCCGTGTTTCGCCAGCTGTGACTCACTCTTCAGGGGTGAATGCATGTAGGATATATCTGAAAATGGATGACCAAAAAGGTAATGTAACACATGAATAAATAATGGACAAATGGTAAGAGGGGCCTTACTGAGAAAGAAAAGACCCCATACTCACCAATCAGCAAGGCCTTGGTGTTCGCCGAGGATGGCGGCAATATATGCTTGAGAAGGGAGCTGAGGAACCGGAGCCAACCAAAAAAAACCCAACCAAGGGATAGTGGGAAGGTGGACATGGCATGGGTAGAAATTAGTGACCTTGGAGGTCCTAGATAATCTGTTTAGGTGTCAACTATAATATAATATGTATATAATCAAACATTGCTAAATTGGCAAAATAATCATAAAGTATATAATGGAATGCATGCATGTATAAACCAACCTGTTGTGATTGTAGGATGTATAAGGCCAAGGAGGAATGTGTGCAAAACTGCAGATATGTGATATTATTACTTTATTATTATTTTAATTTATATATTTTTATTTTTATTTACATATCTACACACTATTACAAAAAGTATTGTGACACCTGCCTTTACACGTACTTGAAATTTATTGGCATCAATATTTAATGGTTCAATATTGAGTTGGCCTACCCTTTGCAGCTATAACAGCTTAATTTATTCTGGGAAGACTGGGCCAGATTCACGTAGAATTGCGGCGGCGTAACGTATCGTAGATACGTTACACCACCGCAAGTTTTCAGCGCAAGTGCCTGATTCACTAAGCACTTGCGTGAAAACTTACGTTGGCAGCCTCCGGCGTAAGCCCGCGTAATTCAAAGGGGCGTGTGGCATTTAAATTAGGCGCGCTCCCGCGCCGGACCTACTGCGCATTCTCCGTTTTGAAATTCCCGCCGTGCTTTGCGCAAAGTGACGTCATTTTTTCGAACGGCGGCGACGTGCGACGTGCGTAGCGTACTTTCGTATTCCCGGACGTTTTACGCAAGACAAAAAAAATGTTTAAATTTCGACGCGGGAACGACGACCATACTTTAAACAGCACATACGTGTGCTGTCTAAAGTTAGGGCAGGTCAAACGACGACTAAAATTGCGACGGGAAACTAGAGCAGCGGCGACGTAGCGAAAGTGAAAAACCGTTGTGGATCGTCGTAACTGCTAATTTGCATACCCGACGCTGGAATACGACGCGAACTCCACCCAGCGGCGGCCGCGGTATTGCATCCTAAGATCCGACAATGTAAAACAATTACACCTGTCGGATCTAAGGGCTATCTATGCGTAACTGATTCTATGAATCAGTCGCATAGATACTCTGAGAGATACGACGGAGTATCTGAGATACACCGTCGTATCTCCGCTGTGAATCTGGCCCACTGTCCACAAGGTATAGAAGCGTGTCTATGGCATTGATGCTGGACGGAAAGCTTGGCTCGTAGTCTCCACTCTAGTTCATCCCAAAGGTGTTCTATCAGGTTGAGGTCAGGAGTATCAGGAGCCTACACCTGATGCCAGAGGATTGGGAAGAGGAAAGCTATGCCTATAGCGGAATATAACTTTCCAAGTTCAGTCTTGCACAGTTGCACAGGCTCCTCTTCTGTACTGAAATAGCTTACTGTTATTTCCCTGTGCACTTCGTGCGCACACCAATAACCTCCACTCAATTGTATACTCAAAGACGTTAGATCACCCACCACTGAAGCGTTTCACTTACGATTGGGTTTAGTCACATAGTATACAGCTAGACTTATTACAAACAATCTAACTAAGCAGAGAGTGAAACACATTAAAGGGAGGAGCTCAAGTGGGAAATATGACTTATGTTAAGAAAGAATTTAGTGGAAGATATCAGAGTGTTGTACACAGAAGAGGTCAGTCCATAAGGGGCACAGGGTCACCGCCCCCCTAGTTTGCATGCAGGATTGTCTTGAAAAACATTGGGCTCGGGGCGCAGTGAACGCACCCACTTTTGACATTAGCAAATCAATATTCTCTATTGTCTTACAGCTTCTCCTTCTGGCCAATCAGGACAGGAGGCCAGGGCCGCCATCAGGGGGGTACAGGCAGTACACCTTTAAGGGGCCCGGAGGTCCCCAGGGGCCCGGATGGCAACCCCCCCTTTTTTTTGTAAAAAAAAAAATATTTTTTTATACAGTATATATATATATTTTTTTATATATATATATTTTTTTTATTAAAGGGCTCAGAGGTCCCCAGGGCCCCATGTGGCAAACCCCCCCCCCCTTTTTTTTTTTTTACAAATGTTTGTTTTTTTATTTTTGTTTATATATTTTTATTTTTTTATTTTGTAAGTATATTATGTGACATTTGACAAGCTGCATCTGGTGGCAGGTGATGTGGCAAGTGACAAGCTGCATCTGGTGGCAGGTGAAGTGACAAGTGACACGCTACATCTGAAGGTAGGTGGTGTGACAAGCTGAATGAGGTGGAAAGTGGCGTGACAAGTGACAAGCTGCATCTGGTAGAAATTAACGTGGCAAGTGACAAGCTGCACCTGGTGGCAGGTGACATGGCAATTGACAAGCTGCATCTGGTGGCAGGTGATGTGGCAAGTGACAAGCTGTATCTGGTGGCAGGTGATGTGGCAAGTGACAAGCTGTATCTGGTGGCAGGTGATGTGGCAAGTGACAAGCTGTATCTGGTGGCAGGTGATGCGACAAGTGACAAGCTGCATCTAAAGGTAGGTGATGTGACAAGCTGCATCTGGTGGCAGGTGACGTGACAAGTGACAAGCTGCATCTGATGGAAGGTGACATGACAAGTGACAAGCTGCATCTGGTGGAAGGTGACATGGCAGATGACAAGAAGCATCTGGTGGAAGGTGACGTGGCAAGTGACAAGCTGCACCTGGTGGCAGGGGACATGGCAAGTGACAAGCTGCATCTGGTGGCAGGTGATGTGACAATTGGCAAGCTGCATCTGGTGGCAGGTGATGTGGCAAGTGACATGCTGTATCTGGTGGCAGGTGACGCGACAAGTGACAAGCTGCATCTGAAGGTAGGTGATGTGACAAGCTGCATCTGATGGAAGGTGACATGGCAGATGACAAGAAGCATCTGGTGGAAGGTGACGTGACAAGTGACAAGCTGCATCTGGTGGAAGGTGGCATGGCAGGTGGTAAGCCACATCTGGTGGCAGGCGATGTGGCAGGTGGCAAGCTGCATCTGGTGGCAGGTGACTTGGCAAGTGACAATCTGCATCTGATGGCAGGTGACATGACAAGCTGCATCTGGTGGCAGGCAACGTGGCAAGTGACAAGCTGCATCTGGTGGCAGGCAATGGTGGCAAGTGTAAAAAATAAAGTTTTAAATAAAATAAAATTGAAAATGTAAAGCTCTCCCCTCCCCCTGTGCAAATGTGAATACATTTGTAAGTCTTGCACATATATATAAACAGTGATCCCACTGGACATATGAGGTATCACCGCAAACAGAGCATGAGCAAAAAATCTAGCACCAGACCTCCTGTGTAACGCTAAACTGATAACCTGTAAAGACTTTTAAAGCTTATGGAGATTTTTAGGTAGCATAGTTTGTCACCAAATTTAACCACATGCCAACCGCAATACATACTGTATATATACGTTGTGCTCTGCAGGTGGTTTACCAATGCTATGGTGGAAGATAGCAGCAGCTACACTTTTTGTAGCTGCTGACTTTTAATAAATATAAAAGGCCTGGAACTCCGCTTTAAGGTCTGGAGACTGGCTAGGCCACTCCAGGACCTTAATGTGCTTCTTCTTGTGCCACTTCTTTGTTGGTTTGGCCGTGTCTTTTGGGTGATTGTCATGCTGGAATACCCACCCATGACTCATTTTCAATACCCTGGCTGAGGAAAGGAAGTTCTCACCCACGATTTGATGGTACATGGCCCCATCCAACGTTCTTTTGATGCAGTGAAGTTGTCCTGTCCCCTTATCAGAAAAACACCCCCAAAGCATAATGTTTCCACCTCCATGTTTGAGGGCGGGGCTGGCGTTCTTGGGGTCATAGGCAGCATTCCTCCTCTTCCAAACACGGCGAGTTGAGCTGATGCCAAAGAGCTTGATTTTTGGTCTCATTTGACCACAACACTTTCACCCAGTTCTCCTCTGAATCATTAGCAAACTTCAGACGGGCCTGTACGTGTGCTTTCATGAGCAGGGGGACATTGCGGGCACTGCAGGATTTCAGCCCTTCACGGCATAGAGTCGTTAAGGAAATGCGTAAGTTCTGTATATTTTGTATGTTTTGCACAGTGTCCTCACTGTACACACGGCACTAATAATGTTTTCAGTACATGTTTATATTCTTTCGAGTCCTGATTAGAATTAGTCTGCCTATGTTACGCCCCTTGTTACCATAAAAGTACAATTGAAATATTAATGTGATACCTACGTAATCATGTGTACAAAAACCTACAATTGCGTCATAATAAAGCAGAACTGTTATTTGGAAAGATGCTGAGTGTATCTTTTGTGTCTGTTCATTACTGAAGTAGTTATTCTTAAAGGAACACTAAAGTAAAAAAAAAAAAAAATTCGGTGGCTGTCTCGGCTCCTTTTTGCAAGAGCTTGCATGGTGGAAAGCTTTTGCGGGCGCGCTCCCGTAATACAACGATGGGCATAGCCGCCGACTGTATCACTCGGCCCCGCCCCCCGGCGCGCCGCGTCATCGGATGTGATTGACAGCAGCGCCAGCCAATGGCTGCGCTGCTATCAATCCGTCCAGCCTAGCCAATCAACGGCCAGGCTGGGAACCGAAGAGGATCACGGGGATGCGCGCAGGAATTTCGAGGGGTGAGGTAAGTAAAACTGGGGTTCGGGGGGGGGGGCGGTATCGTCGGATTTCTTTTCACCTTAATGCATAGGATGCATTAAGGTGAAAAAAACATTTACCTTGACAACCCCTTTCATTTGGAACCACTAATCAATATGAGGATAGGAGTTGCCTATCTATAAAATGTCCAGGTCAGTGTGTTACCAATTGTTTTCTTGGTGACTATGGGCCAGATCCACAAACGAGATACGACAGCGTATCTACTGATACGCCGTCGTATCTCTGTTTCTAACTATGCGACTGATTCATAGAATCAGTTACGCATAGCTAGCCCTAAGATCCGACAGGTGTAATTGAATTACACTGTCGGATCTTAAGGATGCAATTCTAGGCCGGCCGCTAGGTGGCGAGGCCATTGCGGCTGGCGTAGAATATGCAAATGAAGACTTACGGCTATCCCCGAACGTCCCGAACGGCCCGTCGATCTAAATCTACGTAGTTTCCGTCGGGTTACGCCACGTAAAACTAGGGCTGAGCCCTAGTTCTCTTAAGCCATGTTAAGTATGGCCGTCGTTCCCGCGTCGAAATTTAAACATCAACGTCATTTGCGTAAGACGTCCGTGAATGGCGCTGGACGCCATTTACGTTAACGTCTAAGCAAATGACATTGGTGCGACGGCAGCGCAATGCACGTCGGGTAATTTACCCGACGGAGCATGCGCAGTACGTACGGCGCGGGAGCGCGCCTAATTTAAATGGGACTCGCCCCATTCGATTGGGTCCGCCTTGCGCCGGACGGATTTAAGTTACACCGCTGCAAATTTTCAGGTAAGTGCTTTGTGGATCGGGCACTAACTTGGAAAAATTGCGGCGGTGTAACTTAAATCGGGAAAGTTAAGTTGCGCCCGGTCTACGTGGATCTGGCCCTATGGTCCCAGCTGCCTTGAGATCATTGACCAGATTCTCCCGTGTAGTTCTGGGCTGATTCTTCAACGTTCTCATGGTCATTGAAACTCCACCAGAGGAGATCTTGCATGGAGCCCCAGACCGAGGGAGATTGACAGTTATTTTGTGTTTCTTTAATTTGCGATTAATCGCACCAACTGTTGTCACCCTCTCAATAAGCTGCTTGGCGATGGTCTTAAAGCCCATTCCAGTCTTGTGTAGGTCTACAATTTTGTCCTTGACATCCTTGGACAGCTCTTTTGTATTGGCCATGGTGGAGAGATTGGAATCGGATTGATTGATGGCTTCTGTGGACAGGTGTCTTTTATACAGGTAACAAGCTGAGATTTGGAGCACTCCCTTTAAGAAAGTGCTCCTAATCTCAGCTTGTTACCTCTATAGAAGACACCTGGGAGCCAGAAATCTTGCTGATTGATATGGAATCAAACACTTATTTCACTCATTAAAATGCAAATCAATGAATAACTTTTTTGAAATCTGTTTTTCGGGATATTTTTGTTATTTTGTCTCTTAGGCCTCGTACAGACGAGCAAACATTTACGATGAAAACGGTCCGCCGGACCATTTTCAGCGTACATGTCTGCCCGGAGATTTCTGTATGATGGCTGTACTCACCATCATACAGAAATCCGCGCGTACTCGATACGCGGCGACGAGGCCGTGCCGTCGCCACGATGATGACGCGGCGACGTGCGCGGCCCTGGCAGTTCAATGCTTCCACGCATGCGTCGAAGTCATTCGACGCATGCGAGGGATGGCGGCCGCTCGGACATGTACGGTAGGTCTGTACAGACGACCGAACATGTCCGACGGACAGGATTCCAGCGGGCATGTTTCTAAACATGTTTAGAAATATTTGCCCGCTCGAAAAAGGCCCGGCGGGCAAATGTACGGTGGAATCCTGTCCGCTCGGCTGTACAGACGACCGAACATGTCTGCTGAAACTGGCCCGCGGACCAGTTTCAGCAGACATGTTCGGTCGTGTGTACGGGGCCTTACTGTTAAAACAAACACTGCGTGTATGCTTCTCTGTTTGCTCCAACCATATAAGTAACTATTAATATAAATGTGTTTATATGTTTGTTTTAATTTTTTTACTCATTTTTATGACTTTTTGATGTAGTTGTAAACAGCTTGCTCCAGATTTTTGCTGCTGTAGGATTTACGTCAGTGATATCCTAATTATAGAACAGCTATTGTTGCACACCACACAGTTGCGGTGCTAAAAGAGTGAACAGTCCCACTTAAGCCACAACATTGACTGTTTAAATAAAATAAAGGTAGGCCTCGCTGCTGGAGATTGGCTGCATTAAACAGCTTTTTTATTATTACGGAAATAATACGCTTTTCTGTACGAGCGAGTTGAGTGTGTTGTTTTCCTTTAATGAAAGCTACAGGACTCTTTAGCAAATGTGTTTGTCTTTCTCTGTAACGACCCTCCAGAAACAAAAGGATTATTTGTATGCATCCAAGTAAAATACAGATTTGCTCTTTAAATAATACGGTTCTTTTCTCTCCTACACACTAAACAGGGTAATCCTTTTACTTCACATCTGACTGACACAACAGCTGAGTAAAACAAATGAAAGATCATAAATAATAAAAAAAAAAAAGGCTAGAGAGAATAAAAAAGATCCTTATTCAGGATTTTTAAAGAGAAATTCTAATCAGGAACAACAATTTAAAGCAAAACTTCAGTAAATTTTTTATCTTTCCATCTATTAACCCTTTCAACCCCCAAACATTATGTATATATATTTTTTAGCAGATAATCTAGAGAATAAAATGGTGATTGTTGTAATATTTTATGTCACGTGGTATTTGTACAGCGGCCTTTTAAATGCAACTTTTTGTGGAAAAATAAATTTTATGAATTGTAAAAAAAACGAAACAGTAAAGTTAGCCCATTTTTTGTTGTATAATGTGAAAGATGATGTTACGTCAATTAATTAGATACTAACCCTTTCACGCCGAGCGTACGCATATATATACATCCCCCCCTGCCGCCGCCTCTCGCCGCCCTGACCGGGCCTCCCGTCCCATCGGGAGACCCGATCCTCGATCCGGCACCTCCGGTGTCCAGGCGCAGAGTGAAACGAAGCCGTAAACGTCTTTGATTCAGTCTCCGCAATGTAAACACGGAAGCGACGTCATGATGTCACTTCTGGGTTTCTCGGCTGCCAATGGCACCGGATTTAAAAAACTAAGTAAGCCTGCCTAATTCAAATGTGGTAGATGTGGGCGTGTGTTACGTACATTTTATGTGACCCCACGTAAATGAGACTTTTTACGAACGGCGCATGCACCGTCCGTGAAAGTATCCCAGTGCGCATGCTCCAAATTAACCCGCAAGAAGCCAATGCTTTCGACGTGAACGTAAATGACGCCCAGCCCTATTCGCGAACGACTTACGCAAACAACGTAAAATTTTCAAAATTCGACGCAGGAACGACGTCCATACTTAACATTGGTACACCTCATGTACGCCTCATATAGCAGGGGTAACTTTACGCCGGGAAAAGCCTAACGTAAACGGTGTATCTGTACTGCGTCGGCCGGGCGTTCATTCGTGAATTCGCGTATCTAGCTGACTTACATATTTCTAGGCGTAAATCAACGTACACACCCCTAGCAGCCAGCGTAAATATGCAGTTAAGGTACGACGGCGTAAGAGACGTACGCCGGTCGGATCTAATACAAATCTATGCGTAACTGATTCTAAGAATCGGGCGCATAGATACGACGGCTCGGACTCAGAGTTACGACGGCGTATCTGGAGATACGCCGGCGTAACTCGTACGAGAATCCGGGCCATAGTCTCCACATTTTATTACCACGATATCATTCATATCGGTTTTCATTTATATTTATTTAATAGCACTTTACCTTTGCAGTATATTTATATATATATATATATATATATATATATATATATATATATATATATATATATTATATATATATATTATATATATATATATATATATATATATATATATTTATTCATTTATTGCATTTCTCTGTATGTTTTCACATACACTTATAAAGTCTATATCATAAAATGTGTTTTAGGTTAGAATGTCACATACACATGTGTGTTTTTGTTTTTGATTGTGCAGATGCTGTTCTGACCATGGGTTGTGTCAGTTTCAATCAGGTATCTAATTTTCTAATGCTGTGCAGACCAGCTTTAATTGGTTTGGATGCATTCAAAGTTTTCTATTTAAATCCTTTCAGATCCTCACACAACCCAGCTATGACTAAGCATCTATCCATGATGTGAAACATGTTAGCTTTTTTGTCCCCTATGTCCACTTTCTAACATTGATTGCAGTGTTGCATGAATTTTTGGATGTTATACAGCTTTGGATTTTATCCTTTGTTCATTTTGTTTCAATAAATCGCCTATCAGAGTGGGCAGTTCAGGAACATTTCTTTTTCCAAGGACTTGTATTCTATGCATTAAGATAAAAAAAAAACTCTGTGGGCAGCAGCCCCCCTCAGCCACCCTAATACTTAACTGAGCCCATCTTTATCCAGTGATGTTGCTGAAGTGTCTTAGCTGACCAGGACTCCTCTCCTCATTGACTAGGACACGATTGGCTTCCGCTGCTGTCAAAATCATTCAGTTAGGCCCCTTTCAGACTGGGGCGGGAGCTGCGGTGGCGGTATAACGCCGCTAAAAATAGCGGCGCTATACCGCCGGAATTGCCGCGGGTATCAGCCGCTAGCGGTGCGGTATTAACCCCCGCTAGCGGCCGATAAAGAGTTAATACCGCCCGCAATGCGCCTCTATAGAGGCGCATTGCGGGCGGTATTGCCGCGGTTCCTATTGTTTTCAATGGGAAGGAGCGGTGAAGGAGCGGTATACATGCCGATCCTCTCACCGCTCCAAAGATGCTGCTGACAGGAGATTTTTTTGTCTCCCGCCAGCGCATCGCCTCAGTGTGAAAGCCCTCGGGCTTTCACATTGAGTCTGCAGTGCAGGAGTTTTTCAGGCGGGATAGCAGCGCTATTTTTAGCGCTTTACCGCCTGAAAAACTCCTCAATGTGAAAGGGGCCTTAATCAGGAGAGAAAGGGAGCGGGCTGGGTTACGGCTCTATGTCTGAATGGACACAGGGAGCTGTGACTCGGCTCGCGTGCCTCCATAGCAAGCTGCTTGCTGTGGGGGCACTCAACAGGAGGGAGGGGTCAAGATCACAGAAGAGAGACCAGAGAAGAGGAGGATCGAAGAGAGAGACCAAATACTAATTCTGTCCCCTATTTTGTAGGCGCTATAACTTTTGCACAAACCAGTCGCTTATTGCGTTTTTTTTTTTTTTTTTTTAATATGTAGAAGAATGCGTATCGGCCTAAACTGAGAATTTTTTTTTTTTTTAATTGGGATATTTATTATAGCAACAAGTAAAAAATATAGATTTTATTTTCAAAATTGTCGCTCTTTTTTTGTTTATAGCGCAAAAAATAAAAACCGCAGAGGTGATCAAATACCACCAAAAGAAAGCTCTATTTGTGGTGAAAAAAGGACGTAAATTTAGTTTGAAAGCCACGTCGCACGACTGCGCAATTGTCAGTTAAAGTGACGCAGTGCCGGAAGTTGAAATTTCTCTTGGGCAGGAGGGGGGTATATGTGCCCAGTAAGCAAGTGGTTAACCATGCTATGTACTTATTTTTCATTTTCTGTGAAGTTATGCCTGATCTTTCACATTGCATTGCTGTTTCAGTAAAGCGGAGTTCCGCCCAAAAATGGAACTTCCGCTGTCCGGATTCCTCCCCAGATATCTGTCTAATACAGGAATTTTGGGCCATATCCACAAAAGAGATACTCCGGCGTAAGCCGTCGTATCTCTGGTTCTAACTTTGGAACTGATCCTCAGAAGCAGTTTTCCTAAGTTAGGCAGAAGATCCGACATCTGTAAGGGACTTACACTGCCGGATCTTAGGATGCAGTACCGCATCCGCCACTGGGGGCATTTCGAGTCGAAATGCCTCTGTTAGTATGCAAATTAGCACTTAGGGCGATCCTCAAAGCTTTTGTACCTAGTTTTTACGCCGTAAGTGTTAGTTTGCCTGGTGTAAAACTAGGGCTGCTTTTACAAAGTGTAAAGTTAGTCACACCTTGTAAAGGCCCATTCAAGCGACGGCATTTGGTATGCATTCCCGAGGGAGAACTCCATGCCAATTTTCAATGAAAAAAACGGCATGGGTTCCCCCTCAGGAGCATACCAGGCCCTTAGGTCTGGTATGGGTTGTAAGGAGACCCCCCTCCGCCGCAAAATTGACGTAGGGGGTCCCCCTACAATCCATACCAGACCCGTATCCAAAGCACGCTACCCGGCCAGCCAGGAAGGGAGTGGGGACGAGCGAGCGCCCCCCCCCCCCTCCTGAGCCGTGCCAGGCCGCATGCCCTCAACATGGGGGGGTTGGGTGCTCTGGGGCAGGGGGGCGCACTGCGGGCCCCCCCACCCCAGAGCACCCTGTCCCCATGTTGATGAGGACAGGACCTCTTCCCGACAACCCTTGCCATTGGTTGTCGGGGTCTGCGGGCGGAGGCTTATCGGAATCTGGGAGTCCCCTTTAATAAGGGGGCCCCCAGATACCGGCCCCCCACCCTAAGTGAATGGATATGGGGTACATCGTACCCCTATCCATTCACCTGTAGGCAAAAAGTAAAAGTTAATAAACACACAACACAAGGCTTTTTAAAATATTTTATTATTCTGCTCCGGACGCCCCCCCTGTCTTCGTTATTAGCTCAATTACCAGGGGGGGCTTCTTCTTCCACTCTCCGGGGGTCTTCTCCGCTCTCCGGGGGTGTTCCGCTCTCCGGGGGGGGCTTCTCCGGACTCCGGGGGGGCTTCTCCGGACTCCGGGGGGCTTCTTCCATCTTCTCCCCTCTTCCGCTCTTGACTCGGCGAACCCCGGTTCTTCTGCAGCTCTCCGGTGCCTTCTTCTTCAGCGCTGGCTGCCTGCTATGTTTGTGTGTTAGCTCGATTTCAAACAGGCAGCCGGCGCGGTCTTCTGTGATGTCAGGGTCTTCTGTTCTTCTCTCTTCCGATGTTGCCTCGTCGCCTGTTGTCGCTGTAATGATGGAAGCGCGCCTTGCATCACATTTATATAGGCATCGCCGTCCCATCATGCTCCGGTAGGTACCCACGTGGTGGGTGCCTACCCACGTGCACCCACCACGTGGGTACCTACCGGAGCATGATGGGACGGTGATGCCTATATAAATGTGATGCAAGGCGCGCTTCCATCATTACAGCGACAACAGGCGACGAGGCAACATAGGAAGAACAGAAGACCAGAAGACCCTGACATCACAGAAGACCGCGCCGGCTGCCTGTTTGAAATCGAGCTAACACACAAACATAGCAGGCAGCCAGCGCTGAAGAAGAAGGCACCGGAGAGCTGCAGAAGAACCGGGGTTCGCCGAGTCAAGAGCGGAAGAGGGGAGAAGATGGGAGAAGCCCCCCCGGAGTCCGGAGAAGCCCCCCCGGAGAGCGGAACACCCCCGGAGAGCGGAGAAGACCCCCGGAGAGTGGAAGAAGAAGCCCCCCCTGGTAATTGAGCTAATAACGAAGACAGGGGGGGCGTCCGGAGCAGAATAATAAAATATTTTAAAAAGCCTTGTGTTGTGTGTTTATTAACTTTTACTTTTTGCCTACAGGTGAATGGATAGGGGTACGATGTACCCCATATCCATTCACTTAGGGTGGGGGGCCGGTATCTGGGGGCCCCCTTATTAAAGGGGACTCCCAGATTCCGATAAGCCTCCGCCCGCAGACCCCGACAACCAATGGCAAGGGTTGTCGGGAAGAGGTCCTGTCCTCATCAACATGGGGACAGGGTGCTCTGGGGTGGGGGGGCCCGCAGTGCGCCCCCCTGCCCCAGAGCACCCAACCCCCCCATGTTGAGGGCATGCGGCCTGGCACGGCTCAGGAGGGGGGGGGGGCGCTCGCTCGTCCCCACTCCCTTCCTGGCTGGCCGGGTAGCGTGCTTTGGATACGGGTCTGGTATGGATTGTAGGGGGACCCCCTACGTCAATTTTGCGGCGGAGGGGGGTCTCCTTACAACCCATACCAGACCTAAGGGCCTGGTATGCTCCTGAGGGGGAACCCATGCCGTTTTTTTCATTGAAAATTGGCATGGAGTTCTCCCTCGGGAATGCATGCCGAGCGACGCTGTCATTTTTTTTTAAAATTATTTGTTTTCCCGGCGCGTCTTTTTTTCACCCGTCGTAACTTTAGTGTTCCGTCGCAATCCACAAAGCCGCCCGGCGTCAATTACGTTCGCGCGATGCACGTCGGGAAAATGACGTCACGCGCATGCGCAGTACGGCCGGCGCGGGAGCGCGCCTCATTTAAATTGTAAACGCCCCCCGGAGAGGAGGAACGCCTTACGACGGCGGCACTTAACTTACACTGCTTGAAATTTTTACGTAAGTGCTTTGAGGATCAGGCACTTAGGTAAAAACTTTAAGTCAGTGTAACTTAACTGCTGAAAGTTAAGTTACGCCGCCTGGCTGAGGATTTGGCCCTTTGCTCCCACTTCCAGCGAAAGATCGATGCAGTATCTGCTGCGATCTACGCCATGTCCAGCCCCTCCTGCGCCCCCCCCCCCCTCTGTGTTCTGGGAGACACACAGGTCCCAGAACACAGCAGGGACCACTCAGTACGCATAGCGCAACTCGGGCATGCGCAGTAGGGAACCAGGCTGTGAAGCGGCCGCATTGCTGGATCATGGGACAGGTGAGTGTCCGTTTATTAAAAGTCAGCAGCTGACTTTTAAATGGCTGGAACTCTGCTTTAAGTCTCTGTCCATCTCTTGCAGTTTGTCAGCAGTCTCTGATAACATCTAAGAAAATCCAACATTTTGTGTTGACATTGGAACAAGAATAGAGGGGACATTTCTCAATGAGGATACTTGTTCTGGTGAACCTGGTGAAACACCAGGATTCGCTTACTTTGGAGGGATTTCCTCTGACTTCCTGTTTTGGTTATGGGACAGGAAGTGAAGGGAAGTCTCCCCAATAGGACACAGATGGCAAAACAAATTTACTGAGATTTTACACTTCCATTACTTCATCCAAAAGTTTTTCTCTTAGGTCGGGTACACACGAACAAACATGTATGGTGAAAGCGGTCCGTCGGACCGTTTTCACCATACATGTCTGCCAGAGGGCTTCTGTACGATGGTTGTACACACCATCGTACAGAAGTCCGCGCGTAAACAATACGCGGGGCGTGTCCGCGCCGTCGCCGCGGCGATGACACGGCGACGTGGGAGGGCCTGCCATTTAAAGGCTTCCACGCATGCGTCGAAGTCATTTGACGCATGCGAGGGACGGCGGGCGCTCGGACATGTACGGTAGGTCTGTACTGACGACCGTACATGTCCGAGCGGGCAGGATTCCAGCGGACGGTTTTAAAACACGTCCAGGAATATTTGTCTGCTGGGAAAAGGCCCGGCGGGCAAATGTTTGCTGGAATTCGGCCCGCTAGCGCCTACACACGACCAAACATGTATGCTGAAACTGGTCCGCGGACCAGTTTCAGCATACATGTTTGGTCGTGTGTACGGGGCCTTAGTGGTACTTTAAGGCCCCGTGCACACGATCGGTTTGGTCCGATGAGAATGAACCGAAGTTCATTTTTATCGGACCAAACCGACCGTGTGTATAGGTTATCTGTCTGTTTTCCTTCGGTCCAAAATTTTAAAACATGATTCAAAACCGAACCGATGGACCGCTGCCCCACCGGACCAAACCGATGGTTAGTACAGAAAAGCATCGGTTCAAAACCCGCGCATGCTCAGAATCAAGTCGACGCATGCTTGGAAGCATTGAACTTCGTTTTATTCAGCACGTTGTGTGTTTGACATCACCGCGTTCTGACCCGATCGGATTTTGAACTGATGAGGTGAACCGATGAAAACGGTCCGTCGGACCATTCTCATCGGTTTTGTCCGACCGTGTGTACGGGGCCTTAGTTATCAATTAAACAAAAGTAGAAGGGAAGTGTTAACACTTGTTCTTGTGACAACTGCAAGGCTGCTGTTAGAAATCATGGGGCCCCGTAGAGCCTTAATGACAGGGACCCCCCAACCCTGCCTACATTGCCAGCCCCCCAAGGTGCAGCATAACAACGTCACTGACTTTACCGCCTACACCCTGAAAATAAAAAAAAAGTCCCTCCTCTGCTTCCACCTCCTGGGCCCCTCTGTTGGTGTGATGGGGCCCATGGGAATGTAATTTAATCCCTGGTAAGCAAGTAGGAGTGGGGGTATGGTCTAGTAAAAAGCAATTTATTTATTTAGGCAAAAATTATTAAGTTGTCCAAGTCCCCCCTCTTTATCTTATGAGGCCTGGGCCCAGTACCTAAGGACCAGTTGTACTGCCTTATTAGCGGCTCTGAATAACTGTATAGCCTTGTACACATATACAGGTTTCCAGGCAGACTTTTTATCGCCGGTAAACCCGAGGGGAAAACTGAGAACCTGATCGGTAACTTTTTCCCCCTACACACAACCGGGTTTCCCGACAGGAAAACTGCCATGAGAGCTTTGGTCGGGAATCCCGGCCGTGTGTATGCTCCATCACAGTGTTTCCCATAGGAAAACTGCCAGGTTAAATACCACCGGGAATCCGGTTCTCTTTTTTTTCCTGGCAGTTTTCCTGTCGGGAAAACTGCGATGGAACATACACATAGCCGGGATTCCCGACCAAAGCTCTCATGGCAGTTTTCCCGACGAGAAAACCGGTCGCACGTACGAGGCTTATAAGGTGTTTTCCTCTCACTTTGGAGAAATCATCTCTTTCTGTTGTTTCCCCAATAGAACAGAGACAGCAAAAAATATTTAAATCATTCCTTGCATATCAAAAGAAAAATGGCTTTAGCTTTATAGCTTAAGGTAAATTGAAATTACTTTCTAACCAATTAAGAATTCTCTAACTTAGTTTTCCTAAAGTTGCTCCTGAATTCTAATCAGTTGCCAAGGGTCACTGGTCTTTGCACATCATTCATTCCCTTATTACATATATGTGATTATTCCCTAACACCTCTATTATAAGCACAATGCTTATTTTTTTATGCTTTTTTTTTTTTTTTGCTTTTTCTTTTTTCTAAACCTGTCTATTTTCAGCACACCTCGGCTCCGGTGACAAGGCGCCTGGTTGCAGAGTAGTTTCTCATTTGCAACTTGTCTACAAGATCAGGCGATTAGCCACAACAACTATCCTGAAGGTCAGAAAGTAGCAGAAAGAATATACAGAGCTTTCAGAATAACATCTCATTAAAGGCACTCTAACCTCCACAATTGTCTTTCCCTAATTCTGTCTGCTGCAGGGGAATGTACATGGTATCAAAACATTTCTTTACATCTTCTATAAAAACTCAAAGGAAATTAATGCTATCAACTAAAAAAAGGCTTTCCCTACAATCCTTTTTTAACATCTTGTAATTCATTTTTGTTTAATATAATGCTACAATGCAGAGCAACACAAATGTATCCTTCCTTACAGTGGTGCAGTTTAGGGTCCCAGTGCCTAGGGCAGGGTAGGTATTGCCCCCCCAATTACCCATAGTCCATTAACACTCCCTGAGTAATTTCCACCAGAATACATTATGGCCTAGATTCAGTTTCGGCCGATCTACGTTGAGCGGGCGTAGTGTACCGTATTGACGCTACGCCGCCGCAACTTAGAGAGGCAAGTGCTGTATTCACAAAGCACTTGCCTCCTAAGTTACGGCGGCGTAGCGTAAATGGGCCGGCGTAAGCGAGCGTAATTCAAAGTAGGCTGTAGGCGGCGTGTTGTATTTAAATGAGGCTTGACCCCATGTAGATGCATGGCCGAACGAACCGCGCATGCGCGCGCATGCTCAGTATCACGTCGTATTTACGCCAAAAAATACGTCGGCTCAATGCCTGTGACGTGAGCGTAATTTACGCACAGCCCTATTCGCGTACGACTTACGCAAACGACGTAAAAAGATACGCTTGTTCCGACGTCCATACTTTGCATGGGATGCGCCACCTAGAGACCAGCTACGCTTAAATTAGGCTAAGATACGAGCGGCGTAAGTCTCCTACGCCGTCGTATCTTAGGGTGCATATTTATGCTGGCCGCTAGGTGGCGATTCCGTTGAGTTTGGCGTAGAATATGCAAATGACTAGATACGCCGATTCACGAACGTACGTGCGCCCGTCGCAATTAGTTACGCCGTTTACGTTAGAGATACGCCGGCGTAAAGATAAAGCTGGTCTCTAGGTGGCGCATCCCATGCAAAGTATGGACGTCGGAACAAGCGTATCTTTTTACGTCGTTTGCGTAAGTCGTACGTGAATAGGGCTGTGCGGAAATTACGTTCATGTCACAGGCATTGAGTCAACGTATTTTTGGGTGTAAATACGCTTAAATTTACGACGGTGCAGATTCAGACTTACAGCGGCGTATCTACTGATACGCCGACGTAAGTCTCTGAGAATCTGGCCCTATATATATTACATAGTAGAAAAATCAGTTTCTTACATGTGTTCCACTGTGTGTCCAGCTTTCTCGGACATGTCTGCTGGGATCATTTGGTCTGATGTGACAGAATACGCGGTGACGTGGCGGCGACGTGGCGGCGACGATGACACAGCGACGTACGCGCACCAGGAAGTTCAATGCTTCCACGCATGCGTCAAATCACTTCGCCGCATGCGTGGGATTTCGGGCCAGCGGACATGTCCGATGAGTCGTACGGACAGGCTTCCAGCGGACAAGTTTCTTAGCCGACGGACAGGCTTCCAGCGGACAAGTTTCTTAGCATGCTAAGAAACTTTTGTCCGCTGGAAACCTGTCCGCTAGATCGAAAAAACTGTCCGGTAGGCCCTACACGCGGTCGGACATGTCCGCGGAAACTGGTCAGACGGACCAGTTTCAGCGGACATTTTCGGTCGTGTGTACAAGGCCTAAGATTCTATTTCCCCAGGGCAATTACCCATGTGGCTCCGCCCATGCTGTGTCACTGCTTTCCTGAAGATTGGGCCATATTTCCAATCAGTGGACCATCTTGGGTCAACAGATTTGGGTATGTGTCAATGACATCAGTTTGATATGCTTCAGAGATCATTTAGAATTCATTGACAAGTGCTTCTGACCTGCAATTGATATCCTTCTGATCTGCATTTGACCTGTTTCATGTGGGTTTTGCATTCCTATAGACTTGTACAGGGAGGCAAAATTTAACCTGAATCAAACAAAAACCCACTGATCTAAGCCCCTAGGCTTATGCCGATGCAAAGACAATGGCCCGGATTCACGTAGCACTTACGCCGACGTATCTCGAGATACGCCGCGTAAGTGCACATATGCGCCGTCGTATCTATGCGCCTGACTCTGAAAGCAAGATACGCCTGAAAATAGGCTTCATCCAACCGACGTAAGTTTTCTACGCCGTAGTATCGTGGGCGCATATTTACACTGGCCGCAAGGGGCGCTCCCATTGATTTACGATTCGAATATGCAAATGAGTGAGATACGCCGATTCACGAACGTACTTGTGCCCGGCGCATCAATATACGCGGTTTACGTAAGTCGTACGTCCGGCGTAAAGTTATGCCTCATAAAACAGGTGTAAGTCAGCAGCATCAATACAAATGGCTGCACCAGGGAACACAGCCGTCGTTTTTTATGTCGTTTACGTAGTACGTGAATAGGGCTAGTCGTAGGTCACGTTCAAGTCGTAGGCAGTGATTCAACGTAACTTAGGCAGTTGTTTTGACGTGATTCTAAGCATGCACACTGGGAAGCGTCCATGGGACAGCACATGCGCCGTTCGTTATTCGTATCTTGATGGCGCTCGGCCCATCATTTACATGGGGTCACGCTCATTAGCATGGCTCACGCCCACTGCCACTTACGACGTGTTACGCCGAGGGAACCCAGCGTAGATTAGGGAGCAAGTGCTTTGTGAATACTGTGCTCGCCGCTCTGCGATACGTCGGCGTAGCGTATATTCGATACGCTAAGCCGGCATAACTATGCGCCAAGGTATGTGAATCCGGGCCAATGTGGTTAAAGAGTGCAGCATCAAACCACATTTTCTGCATGTGCAGGTTGGATTTATACTATCTGCCCTCCTAGGCCAACTACCTAGTATCTTTCCTCTCATATCCCTCTGAACTAGCTAAGCTTAGTATAAAAATAAGGGTCATGTCGCACCATTGATCCTGTTACTGATGACACCTGGCAGTGATGGGATTGCTTTACAGAGCATAGCAAATACCCACCTGGTTACACATGGATAGAGAAATGGACCAATGACTCAATCATACAGACAGCAAAAGAACAAATGTATGGAATCAGGTGTCTACCCCTCTCTTCATAGTACTTACAGGGAGTGCAGAATTATTAGGCAAATTAGTATTTTGACCACATCATCCTCTTTATGCATGTTGTCTTACTCCAAGCTGTATAGGCTCGAAAGCCTACTACCAATTAAGCATATTAGGTGATGTACATCTCTGTAATGAGAAGGTGTGTGGTCTAATGACATCAACACCCTATATCAGGTGTGCAGAATTATTAGTCAACTTCCTTTCCTTTGGCAAAATGGGTCAAAAGAAGGACTTGACAGGCTCAGAAAAGTCAAAAATAGTGAGATATCTTGCAGAGGGATGCAGCACTCTTAAAATTGCAAAGCTTCTGAAGCGTGATCATCGAACAATCAAGCGTTTCATTCAAAATAGTCAACAGGGTCGCAAGAACCTTTTAGAAAAACCAAGGCGCAAAATAACTGCCCATGAACTGAGAAAAGTCAAGCGTGCAGCTGCCAAGATGCCACTTGCCACCAGTTTGGCCATATTTCAGAGCTGCAACATCACTGGAGTGCCCAAAAGCACAAGGTGTGCAATACTCAGAGACATGGCCAAGGTAAGAAAGGCTGAAAGACGACGACCACTGAACAAGACACACAAGCTGAAACGTCAAGACTGGGCCAAGAAATATCTCAAGAATGATTTTTCTAAGGTTTTATGGACTGCTGAAATGAGAGTGAGTCTTGATGGGCCAGATGGATGGGCCCGTGGCTGGATTGGTAAAGGGCAGAGAGCTCCAGTCCGACTCAGATGCCAGCAAGGTGGAGGTGGAGTACTGGTTTGGGCTGGTATCATCAAAGATGAGCTTGTGGGGCCTTTTCGGGTTGAGGATGGAGTCAAGCTCAACTCCCAGTCCTACTGCCAGTTTCTGGAAGACACCTTCTTCAAGCAGTGGTACAGGAAGAAGTCTGCATCCTTCAAGAAAAACATGATTTTCATGCAGGACAATGCTCCAGCACACGCGTCCAAGTACTCCACAGCGTGGCTGGCAAGAAAGGGTATAAAAGAAGAAAAACTAATGACATGGCCTCCTTGTTCACCTGATCTGAACCCCATTGAGAACCTGTGGTCCATCATCAAATGTGAGATTTACAAGGAGGGAAAACAGTACACCTCTCTGAACAGTGTCTGTGAGGCTGTGGTTGCTTCTGCACGAAAACTGAAAATTGTATACTCACCTTTCCGTAATTTTCCTTTCCTGACGCATCTTCATGGCAGCACACACTGGGTTGTGACTCCGCCCCCACAACCTGACAGGATTGGTTAGCTATAAATTTGAAGGGGAGACGCCCCGCACCATTCTCTGTATATATCATCATAAAACAGCAGGGCGGGCATCTGTGTGCTGCCATGAAGATGCGTCAGGAAAGGAAAATTACGGAAAGGTGAGTATACAATTTTCCGTTTTCCTGACGCATTCATGGCAGCACACACTGGGAAATAACTCGCCAGTCGGGAGGGTGCAAGAAAACAGTAATATTTATTCTCTATAGTGCTGAGGAATTGGCTCTAAGAACAGATCTGCCAAAGTCGACGGTAGCCAGGAGAGCAGAATCCACTCTGTAGTGAGAAATGAAGATGTGTTGGGAAGACCAAGTTGCTGCTCTGCCTATGGTTTCCGGTGAAGTCCCGCAATATGCTGCCCAAGAAGTGGCCACTGCCCCTGTCGAATGAGTCCTAATGCTCTTTAGGAGTCGTAAGTTGCTGGATGGAATAGGTCTCCCCGATAGCCCTAACAACCAAGAGGTAATGGTACGGGAGGTAGCTGGCTGACCTCGTCTGCTCCCGTGTGGGATAATTAAGAGAGAATCCGTCTTCCTGAGATGTAGCTGTGAAGTAACTGGAGATGGTAGACTTGACATCCTAGGCATGGGACTCGCCCCTCTCATTAGCAAAAGACGGAAGGACGATGTCCTGGTTATAATGAAAGGAGAAAGTTACCCTTGGATAAAAATGGTCTGAGGGCTTCAGAACCACTCTGTCAGGGGAGAACACTAAATAGGGGTTCCGTAGCCATAAGTGCTTGTATCTCCGACGCCCTCTTAGCTGAGGTGATAGCAATACGGGAAGCCATCTTCAGAGCTAGGTTCCACGGTGAGACTAAGTTGAATGGAGAAAAGGGTGGATTGGACAGGGCCTCGAGTACTACACAGAGATCCCCTGTTGGAAAGGCTGGCCTCCTAGGTGGTCTGATCTTACGCAGGCCCTGAGGAACAGAGTGACCGGATGATGAAGAGCCCATCTAGTACCCGTCATGGCTGAAAGGGTGGATACTTACACCTTCAGGGTACCCGAGCCTGGGCCCTTGTTAAGCCCTGACTGAAGAAATTCAAGAATTTGAGATGGGATTCCAATCTCTTTGCTGCAACGACACGAACCTCTCCCAGATCCTAGTATAGGTGACATCAGTGGAGCTCCTTAGAGCTTGTAATAAGGTTGATATTCCCTCCTGAGAGTATCCTAGTTCCCCTAACCTAGCCCTCTCAACTTCCAAGCTGGCAAATGCAGCTTCTCTGGGCTGGATGGAAGAATTGCTTCTGATGTATGAGATCCCAGGTTACTGGAAGATGTATTGGAGGCCGCGTACCTAGTTGTAGCAGGGTCATAAACCATGGCCTCCTCGGCCGGAACGGTATTAGTACAATAACCGTTTCTGAGGACCTCCGAAGTCGGGACAGGAATCTTGTAATCCGAGAAGTTGGAAGAAAAATGTACCCCAGCTCGAAGCTCCATGGAAGAACTAGGCAGTTTGTCCCTTTGGCTGATGGAAAGTGGGCTCTGGACAGGAACCTCTGACACTTGGAGTTCTTTGGCGTGGCCGCTAGGTCGACTTCTGGTATTACACAAGTTTTCGTAAGAATGGAGAATACCTGTTGGTTCAGGGACCATTCGTTGTTTGAAAGTGTCTCTCGGCTTAGGTAGTTGGCCAACGAATTCTGTGTTGCCAGGACGTATACTGCCCATAGATCTAACAGGTGCACTTGTGCCCTTTCAAATATGGGCGAACTTCCTCTTGAAGCGTGCGACTCCTGATGCCCCCCTGTATCTGGATACATGACACCGCTACTTGTTATCCATCCTGATCAGGACACTCTTCCCCTCTAGAAGAGGCGCAATGGCCAGGAGAGCCTGAAAGGCTGCTCTGAGCTCTAAAATATTTGACACTATGCCCTGAGCCAGAAAGTGCCACTGTCCTTGGGCTACTTGGTCTAGATAGTGTGGACACAGTCCCCCCTGGCTGGCGTCCGATGTTACTACTTCTGGACTTGGGGGAACTATTGGCATGGACTCCCTGAGGTTGGACGGGTGTGTCCACCACCATTCTAATTGCTTTACCCAGTTCGGGATGTGAATGGTTTGGAGTATTGACGTTCCATTCCACTGCCTGAGAAAGGAGTTCTGTAAGACTTGCATGTGCCACTGTATCAAAGGTATGGATGCTGACATGGACCCCCGGGTACTGAGGCAGGCTCTGACAGTAGACGTCTGGATGATAGCAGAATCTGTATCTTCTGGAGTAAGAGGTTCAGCCTCTCTTGAGGGAGTTGCATCCGGTACAACCTGGTATATTATTCTGCCCCTAGGAACACCCTGACTTGCTGAATGCTCTGGGTGCTGAGGCGATGCCGAATGGGGGGCACCAAAATTGGAAATGAGATTGATAGATTGAGAACCGAAGGGCCTCTGGAAGGCGGGATGATCGGGACGTGAAGGTAAACGTCCGAAAAATCTAGAGATAGCATCCCACGTCCACTGTCAACAAAATGGACTGAAGGCTTTTCCAATCTGAGGGCCTCTATTTTGATCGTCTGTTGAACCTCTTTAGGTCCAGGACTGGACGTAGATCCCGTTTTTTTTTTTTGTAACAGAAATAAAGGGGAATAAAACCCCCTCCCTTTCTGGTGCGGAGGTACTTGGTAGGCTGGAATGTGTTCCCTGGCAATGTGCCCATGAATTTCCAATTGTGACCGGTCTTGATAGAGGATAGTGTCCATGAATCTGTTATACGAGTTGCCCATATCCGAGCGAATCTCTTGAATCTGGTGCCCACCTGAGCTGGGTGGGCAGACGGACCCTCAAAAAGGACTTCTGCTGTTCCCCGGCTGTGATAGCCTTGGCTTACTGTACCTACATGAAGGAGGGTCGAGTCTTCCAGTCCCTCCTAAATTCCCTGCCGGGACGGTAGGATCTAACATCCCTGTACTTGACAGGAAGATCGCGTCTGTAAGTGGGGCCCTTCTGGGGCTCTAGTCTCCTATCGGAGGGAATCAGCCCAGATTTTCCCCCGGTAACCTTGGAGATGGCCAAGTCCATCTTTGTGCCAAATACACTTGAGCCGCCATATGGAGTTTTGCACCAGTTGATTTTGATGCTGCCTCCGCTATCCAGGGTCTCAGCCATAAGGCTCTTCCCAGTCATGAAGTCACCCCCTCAGGAGCCGTAAGCCAACTTAATTTTCCTGCAGGGAGGAGAATATCTTCCCCTGGTCGGCTCCTTCTAGAATGGAATTCTCAACGTTAGCCGCCCATGCAGCGATAGTTTTAGCTACTGCCGCCGTGGTGATAGCCGGCCTACTAGCGTATCCTGTCGTGGAGCAGGCTTTCTTCAGTTCTATATTGATTTCACGATCAAGAACGTCCCGGATGGTAACTGCATATTCAATCGGTAGAGAAACGTCTCTAGCGAGTCGCATTAAAGATGAATCAACGAGTGACGGCTCACTTGGACAGTCTTCCACCCATCACGTCCGGCGTCTCGCGGCTCTTACCGCATCCGCGCCAGACCAGGCCTCATTCGCGGCCGCCGCAATTAGGAAAGACTGACGACAATGTGACTGGCGACAATGGCTAATCTGCGATACACTGAGACAATTCGCAACAGCATTACCAGCCGTCACCAAAAAGGCCTTAAAAATAGAGCAACTTTTGAGATTCGATCGACAATCGACCATCAAAAATTTTAACTATTTAACCCAGCTCGAGCACATATCATGTGCTTTGATCAACACAAGATCGGCAGTAAGACACCGATTAGAAATCCACGATTTCTTACTACAAAACGATCTAGACTGCCTCTTTATTACAGAAAGCTGGCTCTCAGACGACTGCAACACCATTCTCGGAGACTTGGTGCCAGAAAACTATCGCATTATAACGGAAAACAGAATAGGGCAAAGAGGAGGAGGCCTGGCGGTGATCCACAAGAATCGCATTACAATCACTAAGCCAGCCCTTCAAAATCCTCTTCCATTCATGGAAACCCTTACTCTTCAACTTCAAACTTCCCCCCAGGAGACTGTTCACATTCTCCTCTGCTATAGGCCACCTGGGCCAAAATCGCAGTTTTTGCCATCATTAACAGAGTTTATATCCACTTATACCCTTAACAGCAAACACCTTTTGCTGCTCGGGGACTTTAATCTGTGGGCCAACTCCGCACAGGATCCCATTGCGGACGCCTGCATTGATCACCTGGAGGGATTAGGGCTACAGCAACTTATATGCGGGCCAACACATGCTTCAGGTCACACACTCGACCTAATTTTCAGACAAAATCTGAAAATAAGCATTTTAGAAAATGAACCATTGCCATGGACAGACCACCATGCAATTAATTTCATAATCTCCAAAATTCCCCCAGTGATAAAAGCACCCAAGCCGGTGACAATACACTGGGCTAGATCTCAGAAGAAGCTCCATTCGGAACTCTTCAAATCTACCTTGGGAAACAGAATCAAAACAATCCATCCACATCAAACAGCCGCAGATACACTGGATGCCATAAACGCAGCCCTGCTACAGTCAGCCGATTTAGTAGCACCGAAACGCAAAGCCTGCATCCGAAAAAGAAAGTCCGGCTGGTTCAACATCCAGCTGTCGCTTCTGAAGCAAGAGCGCAGAAGGGCGGAAGCCGCCTGGAAAAGAAGTCCTGCAGAGGATAACCTCATCATCTACAAGGCAATAACAACACGATATCATAAAGAAATCTTCAAAGCCAAGAAACATCATTTTTCTATGGCGATTAACAGCGCCCTAAACCGCCCCCGCGAACTCTTCAAGATGGTCACCCAGACCATGAATCCAGGATGTCTTGAAGTCCCCAACTCAGACACCCAAGAGTTCTGCAATGAACTATCGGATTTCTTCATCAACAAAATTGAAAGAATCCGGGAAAGCATCATGCAAAACAATACCCCCCTCAACCCCACCGTCAATCAACCACAAAACACCCACAGAAACGCTCTACAATCAACAAAGTTCACTCTGGAACCGATCTCCATCGATACCACAAAAAATATCATTGGTGCTTTGCGGAACAGCACATCGCCCAATGATATCATCCCCACCAAACTGCTGAAGGAATGTGCCGACATCCTGGCACCACCCATCACACAGCTTATAAACCAGTCATTTAAGGAAGGCACAGTGCCATCCCTGTTGAAAGAGGGCACAATCCAGCCCATCTTGAAAAAACCTAACCTGGATCCCAAGGACCCAACTCACCGCCGTCCCATAACAGGCCTAAATGTTCTCTCCAAGATAATGGAGAAAGTAGTGGTACAACAGCTGCAACAGCATCTAGATACCCACAATCTACTGGATCCATTACAATCAGGCTTCCGTCCCGGACACGGGACAGAAACGGCCTTACTCAAAATATGGGACGATGCCCTCGAGGCCGCAGACGAAGGAGAATCTTGTCTCCTGGTTCTGCTGGACCTAAGCGCAGCCTTTGACACGGTAGACCACAAACTGTTACTGATGCGACTAGCCAAGGTAGCAGAAGTCGCAGAAGGTGATTTACCATGGTTTTCTTCCTTTCTTGAAAACCGATCACAAACAGTTAAATTGGGTTGTTTCACGTCGGAAAAGCGCACGGTGTCATGTGGAGTCCCCCAAGGATCCCCCCTGTCACCGGTGCTTTTCAACATCTATCTTCGCCCTCTCTTTGATATTATCAGTAGCCAAGAACTACTCTATCACTCTTATGCAGACGATACGCAACTGTATTTTCGCATCTGCAACAAAAAGGATCATCATCCCAGTTTAGAGAAATGTCTCTCTTTGATAGAAAACTGGATGACTAAGAGTTATCTTAAACTCAACAGTTCAAAAACAGAACTCCTTATGTTTCACGCCAGCCGAAAGAGTCAACTGGCAACAACCTGGACACCGCCGCCCATTCTGGGCCAAATCATCACCCCTAGCTCCAGAGTCAAAAGTCTCGGGGTCATCTTCGACACCTTCATGACAATGGACGCACAAATAGGGTCAGTAGTCAGCGGAGCGCACCATCTGTTGCGCCTACTACGCAGACTTATTCCATTTATCCCCAAAGAAGACGTAGCAGTCGTGGTGGGAACAATCGTGAATTCCAGACTGGACTATGCTAACGCCCTGTACCTCGGACTGCCAAAGTACCAAATCTCCCGTCTGCAAGTCGTTCAGAATACGGCCGCCAGACTGGTGACTGGGAAAAAAAAATGGGAATCAATCTCACCTTCGTTGAGAACCCTTCACTGGCTGCCAGTAAAAGACAGAATTGCATTTAAAGCACTCTGCCTGACACATAAGTGCATCCATGGGAAGGCTCCGCAATATCTTTGCGACAAGATAGAACCTCACAATTCGAATCGCGTTCTGCGATCCACCGACCAAAATCTGGTCAGGGTACCAAAAACCAAATACAAGTCCAAAGGAGAAAACGCTTTACCAACCAGCATTCGGTTGGAGGAAAACCACCTGACTTTCAGAAGACAGATCAAAACTCTGCTCTTTTGATGTCATGAGACACGAACAACTAGCGCCCAGAAGCGATTCAGTTCGCATGCGCCGCGCTTTATAAGTTTTTCATTCATTCATTCATTCATTCATTCATTCATTCAGTTGCATTGATCAAAGAATTGATCTTAGACTCCCACAAGGGGTACAATCTGCAAACTTGTTGCTCATACTGGGCCGCTTATGCGATCTCCCCCACTCATCCTTCATGAGGTCTTCCAGCTCTTTGATGAAGGGAAATGATTCAGGACCCCCTTTTCAGCACCGGGAAATATTTCTGAACCTTCAGAGGTTCTGCCATAACCTCCTCCCAGCCGATCGCTTCCTTGACTGAATGGGCAAATGGTTCAACTAAAAGAAGAGACAGTCCGACGCCTGCTCACACTCCTCATTCTTAGAGAGGGTTTTTGCAGCCTGGCGTAATGGCCGGGTGCTGGGCGATGTGCTTGGGGAAGGATCGCCCACAATTGATCCCTGTGGCGATTCTCCTAGGAGCTCAGTATCTACTCTAACCAAGAATTCCTCCGAATCCTTGGTTACTTCGATGAAGCACGAGCGGCAGGCCAATTCCCCTGGCAAGGCTGGCGCCCCGCATATTTGGCAAACATTTGCTGTGGTGCGGGTAAGATAGCTCCATCTGGGATGAAGGTAATCGTCTGCGGTAGGACCGACTATGACGGGAGTGGCTGTGACGCGAGCGGCTATGCCTTGATTGAAGAAAGCAAGAGGGTAACCTTGAGTGACTTCTTGCGCCTTCTGCCGGAAGCATGGCTAGAATCTCCCTCTGTGCCGCAAACTCGCGTCTCTTGACCCGATAGGGCTACCAAAACTGTAGCGTCAGTGGCCAGGCTCTCTTTTTTGTCGCTTCTCTACTCTTTCCACCTTCTGGACGGCCTCTATACCTGGTCAGCTGATGGTGGTCTGCGAGGGCAGTGGCCCCCATGAGGATAGCAGAGAGACAGCCCGGAAAGGTGGGAAAAAAGAGAGAAGGGAAAACATTACAATATGTCCCCCCCCCCCCAACATTTCTATTTATTAAATATAATAATTTTGTATACATATATCTATCCTTATTTTATTTTTTATTTTTTGGATTATATTAATTGTTTAATTATGGATATACTTTCTCCTATAATATGTTATAAATTAATATATAAATGTATTATATCTTCTATCCTATATGTTCCTTTTTTTCTTTCTTTTTTTTTGTGTAATCAATTGGCCCAGGCTGATCTGGGATGTGCCTGCACACACCTGGTGCAATCTTCACTCTGAGAAGAGCAGAGCAGCAGGACTGCAGCCAGAACTACAGAGCGATAGGACTGTTTCTTTTTTTTTTTTTTTTTAAATGGCGCCGCCATTTGGAAGATGGCAGAGGAGACCGGCGGCATCATCACTGAGCTGCGTGCATGCGCAGAGCACTGAGGGGTACGCGGCGGTGACCCCGAGAGTATGGGGTGTCAGAGGAACCACAGGGCTCAGCAGAGCTGAGAAAAAAACAACAGGCAGACAAAGGTACAAAACGGACTAACCTTAGGTGGCAAATATAATGATACAAATACCTTTGTGGAAGCACACACTGCACTGGAAGGAAAGACAGAGCGAAAGTGGGGGCCACTGCGAGATTTGAAGCTTCTTTAAAGCTTGCTACAGATGCCAGTATAATTCCAGAGCCCCTGAGACCACCAGAACGGGGTTCCCACCATAAAGCTCATTTAGAGACTGTACAGGAGGGACTTCCAAACAGGAGAGGCTGAACCTGCTAGGGCGATCTGCGGTAAGAGGCATGCTTCTTGCTTGTTCGTCCAATCTGTCAGGTGAGGATAAAAAAAGAGAATGGTGCGGGGCGTCTCCCCTTCAAATTTATAGCTAACTAATCCTGTCAGGTTGTGGGGGCGGAGTCACAACCCAGTGTGTGCTGCCATGAATGCGTCAGGAAATGTTGATGGTGAACAGATCAAAACACTGACAGAATCCATGGATGGCAGGCTTTTGAGTGTCCATGCAAAGAAAGGTGGCTATATTGGTCACTGATTTGTTTTTGTTTTGTTTTTGAATGTCAGAAATGTATATTTGTGAATGTTCAGATGTTATATTGGTTACACTGGTAAAAATAAATAATTGAAATGGGTATATATATTTTTTTTGTTAAGTTGCCTAATAATTATGCACAGTAATAGTAGTCACCTGCACACACAGATATCCCCCTAAAATAGCTAAAACTAAAAAAAAAAAAAACAACTACTTCCAAAAATATTCAGCTTTGATATTAATGAGTTTTTTGGGTTCATTGAGAACATGGTTGTTGTTCAATAATAAAATGAATCCTCAAAAATACAACTTGCCTAATAATTCTGCACTACCTGTATATGCTTGGCAAGTTGCCACAGGTGACAGGTTTATTACTGCTCATAGAACCTAAAACTAGAAAAGTCAGGAAAATTATGAATTCAAATGATACCCACCCTAAATTTTAAACAATATGGTCACCTTGGATTGACTACAACCATGATCTGGACCTTGACCACTCCCAACTCTTATGCCGCATACACAGGGTCGGAATTTCCGACAACAAATGTTTGATGTGATCTTGGAAAAGAAAATCACCGCTCAAGGATACTAATCAGGAAAATCTCACCACCTGATCCAAAGCCACGGGGGCTGGCAATGCATGGGATAATGCAAAATGCTATGACTAAGCAATAAGGTTTGGTGTAAAACGCATCAGCTTGTACCCCATTTGCTGTGGCATGTATCCTGTGTTTTTCGTTTTACAATAAAAGCAACAAGTTTTGGAGTGCGGCTGTCCAGAAATCCTTTCCTCATTTTGATGTGATCTTGTTGGCAGAAAATCTGACCGTGTGTATGCTCCATCGGACATTTGCTGTTGGAATTTCCGACAACAAATGTTTGAGAGCTGGTTCTCAAATTTTCTGATAACAAAACTTTTTGACTGAAATTCCGAGCGAGTGTACACAGTTCCGATGCACAAAATTCCATGCATGCTCGGAATCAAGCAGAAGAGCCACACTGACTATTGAACTTCATTTTTATCGGCTCACTCGGATCACTGAAGCATGGTAAACTGTTTACTATGCTTCCGTTTGTGAATGAGCAAGACACTTCAGATCGCTTTGCAACTGAGGCTGCAAAGAAAGGGACTGATAAAATATATGTCCTCAGTCACTTCTGGTCAGGGGAGGGGGTATGTCAAGTAGGCTGTATAGGGACCTGTGATTTCTAACAGCAGTCCTGCCCAAGATCAATAATATGCTGAAAAATAAGATCAAATTGTAAAGACAGGGTAGAGATAGGGTGAATGGGTAGAGCAAGCTATGGCAGGAGCTGAGTTGGGGTGGCAGTACGTAAAATGACAAATCAAGCACCAGGCTGAGGAGAGGAGACGGTTAGCATACCATCAAATCAGATAGAGGGCAACACTATAGAAGAAAGCAATGTTACCATGCAAAACAAGGACAAAGCAAGGCCCGATGGAAGCTGGGAAAAAGATTAACATCACAAACTAGCTGAGACTGTTCCAGAAAGTGGTGCACACCATTAAAGCAAGTGACTATACAAGTAGAAGATTGGCAAGAGAATCCTTCAAAAGGCAAAAGTCACATCCCTGAAGGGGAGCCTGCCTATGATTGGAGAGACTATGCATACAACTGTTGTTCATGTGCTTTACTAGTAACACCTTTATGGAAGAAAGTGTAAACAATTAGAAATCAAATGTAATTCCACCATTAGCGAACAGTTTGTGGAAGACTGCATAAGCTGGTTATACGGTCTGATGGGACAAAAATGATGCTTTTTGGCCATCAAATTAAGTGCCATAAGCCAAACACTGCACATCATAAATGCACCATCTCTACTGTGAAACATGCTGGTGGCAACATTCCGGTGGGGGGATGCTTCTTTCCAGTAGGCCCTAAAAAGCTTGTGAGGGTAGAAGGAAACAGCAAATACAGGGAAATCCTGAAGGGAAAGTTGATGCAGTCTGCAAAAAAAAAAAAAAAAAGCCTTGGGAGGAAATTTATCTTTAAAGAAAACAGTGACCCCAAGCATAAAGCCATAGCTAGGGACAAGCAAAATTAAAAGACTGAGCACTTTTGATTGGACATTTGAATAGCACCCCTTACCACTGCATGCAGGCTTTACTAGGACTGTAGTTATGTGCACCATTGTAAAGACTGGGCCCCAACATTAACAGGCTGAAGAACTAGGGCAAATGATTGTTTCTTTAGACAAGCTTCACCGCAAGGACTTCACTTACTACCTAAAGTAAAGGGTGCCAGTGCAATAGACCTGGGTCATAGCATTTTCATCCCTAGAGTTTACTCTAGCAGCATAGTACACTGGTTCCAAGAAAGTCATTACAGTACCACTTACCATGGCTGTTATTGTTATCTGTGCTTTTGCTTAATGCTGATCTGCAAACTACAGAGTAAAGATTATTCTATCCATATAGATCCTTATTCTAAACTACTAAAACTTAGTAACCTTTTTCTAGAAAATTGTGTTTGACTTTCAGTACATTCTAACTATTCCTATATGTGCATATTGCCACCTACTTTAATCTGTTACAGTATAATGCACTTCTTATTTAATTTGTTACAGTATAATGCACTTCTTTTTTTCTAACCATTTTGTTGTTTGCTTCCCAATACTGAACTCTAGTGTGTGCAGTGTATTTACAGTATACTTGTGATAGTAATAGCATTGCAATATGATTTTTGCTTAATTAGGTGTGTCAGAGGAGCTGAGGTTGTTCACCAATTTGAGACAAAGAATGAAGAACCCAATCTATCAAACTATCTTCAGGGGTAGCAAGGAGGGAGAATGAGTGTTGGGACTTTAAATATACCCCCGTCTGCACAATTAGATATAGAATGACATACAATATGTCTAAAATAATTTTGTCTTTTTTTTACACAATATAAAAAGCATATGTTGCTATCAAATATAGTATATTGCAAACAAGTCTGTGCATAAGGTCTTCTAGAAGGGTCAACGTGTTTCGCAGATCATCCGCTTCGTCAGGACCAGTAGAATTAGGCACATTGAAATTCATAAGTCAAATTGTTTAAAAACAGAATCAAATGGATGTAGTATAGTTTACTCGGTGTCCATGGAGAGGGCAGTATTGCTATTGACTTAACAGGCTGAAGAACTAGGGCAAATGACTGCCCCCTCACCAATCCCAGCTATAAAGCAGGAATGGTTGAAGTGGCTCCAGTCATCATCCCATATGTATACAGCGCTCCAGTCTCTCTGCAGCAACGGTCTGTTAACCACCAACAGCTTAGTCTTCAGTTTCTGCACACTCTGATCCACCCTCTCTCTGGTCCCCAGCACACACACTGTGGCTCTGGCTCAGGTCACTGGCTTGTGTCAGGTCGGCGCACATTCAGAAAGGTAGGTTTGCTTACTCCCTGTCTCTTGGCCTCTGTGCAGAAAAAAAAGGAAGTTCCTTGGACTGCAGCCTGGGAAATACAGCCTTTCCTTTTCTTTCAAATTGTCTCCTTGTGGGTACTGCAGCTCAATGGTCCATAGAATTCCACAGCCTGGCTCCTATTCAGGACTTTTCTGCTCCCCCTGCTGGTGGGAGGAAGACAATGTTACTAAATCCAGCATGAACAGTTCAGTGAGTGCATAGAGGGCAGCTACAGCTCAGTGTCTTAACATGCTCTGTCTCTCTCTAGCTAGCCCATGACTACATACAGAAAGGTACAATCCAATATGCAAAAAGGAGAAAAAAACATAAATACAAAGAACATTAAACAAACCATCCTAAAGCTGAGTTCCACCCAAAAGTGGAACTTGCGCTTAATCCACTCCTTTCCCCCCTTACATGCCACATATGGCATGTCATTTTGGGGGGGGGTGGGGGCTTCAGGAGGAGTGGGACATCTTGTTCCACTTCCTCCTTTCCCCCAGGGGCCATTAAGGCGATAAGTCTAAAAAACTCTCTGTGACAGCTAGAGCAGTGTTGCTAGGAGGGATGGGAAAAGATAACTGACCAGTTGTGCAGCGCTAATAGACACCTATCCACAGAGGGTCAAGTTTATAATCTCTGTCAAAGGTACAGTATATTTACTAAAACAGTGACTTAAAGGGGGTGTATACTTATGCAGTCAGTTGTTTTGTATTGTTCCAATTCCCTTTTCACTTTAACATGTAAAATTATATTTGTATTCAGAAAAGGGAACCAATATAAACTTGTTGAGTCAATGGCCCGGATTCAAGTAGCAATTGCGCCTGTGTAACCATAGGTTACACAGCGCAATTGCTTACTTGCCCTGGCGTTACGAATGCTCCTGATTCAGGAACATCGTAACGCCGACTGCAGCCTAAAATCTGCGTGGCATAAGGCTCTTATGCCACACATATCTTAGGCTGCATTCTAGCGATGACCGCTAGGGGGCGCTCCCATTGTGCTCAGTGTATAGTATGCAAATTGCATACTAACACTGATCCACAATGTTGCGCGAGCCCTGCGTACGCAATTTACGTCGTTTCCGTACGGCGTGTTTAGCGTAAGGCTGCCCCTTCTAATAGCAGGGGCAGCCAATGCTAAAGTATACCCGTCGTTCCCGCGTCGCGACGTTCGAATTTTACATAATTTGCGTAAGTGATTCGTAAATGGCGCTGGACGCCATTCACGTTCACTTTGAAGCAAATGACGTCCTTGCGACGTCATTTGCCGCAATGCACGTCGGGAAAGTTTCCCGACGGAGCATGCGCTCTATGCTCGGCACGGGAGCGCGCCTAATTTAAATGATTCCCGCCCCCCTACGGGATCATTTACATTAGGCGCCCTTACGCAGGGCAAGTTTACACAGCGCACACGCAATTTACGGAGCTACTGCTCGGTGAATCGTGGGTAGCGCAGTAAATTTGCGGGGGCGCAGGGCAAAAACGCTGCCCTGCGCCTCCGCAAATAAGGGGCAAATCTACCTGAATCCGGGCCAATGTTTTTAGACAATAAGACCTTTTTCATACAGGACGTGATTGGTAGCTCCATGTAGGAGTATGGACAGGCGTATGTAACCGCTTACATCCACCCACCTTTGAGTCTGTCTGGGTCCAGGACCTAAACGTGACAGATCAGAGGTAGTCTGATGTAAATGGACACTTTCACGATGACACACATGCACCAAAGTTCATTCATTTTGGCACACTATGCATGGATAGAAGGTACCCTCAGCTGCACATGCACAGCTCAGGGGATATTTAAAAAAAATATTGTGAACAGGCAGGTAGGTGTATTGTATTGCAGAAGAGAGTCTATTGTTTTTATTATTTTTTATTTAAGAAGTTATTTCTGTGTTGTGCTCCTGACAAACTGCATCCTATATGTTGGAAGGCTACATGGTTTAATATCATATTTCTGAAGTTTTAATGCCAGGTTGATACAGCCATTTTGCCTATGTTGGAGATTGCCATTTGGGAATGCAAGTACAGCAAGTTTACCCAACAGGGTGTGTAAAACAAGGAGTCATGAATAGGAATTCATGTTCTAACAGGATGTTCTTGCATAGGCCTACAGAACATCAAAGGCCAACTGTTACTGAAGGAGGACCCGGGTCAAATAGCGGTGATTCAGGGACGAATGCTGCCCCTAGTGGACATTACAGTATACTTCCTGGAGGATGGGCAGAAAAAGAATACTTCCTGGTGATTAGGAAGGACTGTCTCTTATGTATTTTTCTCATTGGTACGTGCTGGCAGTGGGTGTTTGTGTGGGTGGTGTCTGAGTGGGCTTTAAAAGTACTGACCAGCTGGAGTGAATTCCTCTTGCCCATTGAGCCCAGCTGCAAATACAGTACCAAAGTACCAAGTACCAAATACAGAGGATACCCTTACATAAAGTATCATCTATGTTCTGTTGTTTAATATGCTCTGAAGTCTTCCTTGTTAGTGTTTTTGTTAGCATTTCTACTTACTTGTTAAATAAATGAGACCCTTGCTAGTGTGTTTATTTTATAGCTAGCATTGTTGCTGTACCATCACGGTTAACTAGATCAGAGCTTTGATAGAATAGCTAATTATAGAATTAGACAAGTTAATACATATTTATAATAAGCAGGGGAATCCAAAACCACACCATATTTATTTCGCTATATGTCATGTTTTTAAATTGCCCATTTAAGAAATAATACAACCCATTCTATTGTATGTCCTTATACATTTTCCAACTGCTGCTAAAGGCAGTTGACTGAAGTGTTACCTAAATGTTCTGCTTCAAATGTTGCTTTACGCATTGACATACCACCCTAGACCCAGTGGGGGTGTTTACTAAAACCAGAATGTGCAAAATCTGGTGCAGCTCTGCACAGAAACCAATCAGCTTCCAGGTTTTATAGTCAAAGCTTAAATGACCGAAGTGAAGCTGGAAGCTAATTGGTTACTATGCACAACTGCACCAGATTGTGAGTGCTCCAGTTTTAGGAAATCTCCCTGCTTCTTTCTGGTCAATATGGTCATCTGCTGACTTGGCACCGTCTGCAGGGAGATTAAAAGGGAAAGTACAGGCAGAGGCGTATCTAGTGAAAATAGCGCCTATGGCAAGCACTAAAACTGCGCCCCTGTCGAAACATTTGAAACCCATCTTTCAGATAACCATAAAAAACACAGCTAACAAAACTAGTGATATTTATCATCCCTTGTGATACCTTTGATAGTGACATATCCTCTTTATGGAGAAATCTGGGGTTTATTAAACCCCTGATCCCTCCTCTGCCCTCCAAGGCCATGTAAATGCAGAACCAATACTGGAAATTATGAAATCTTCATCACTTAAGGCCTCAGTTTTCACAGAGGAGAGGGAGAAACTGATGGTCCTCCTTCTTCTTTGTGCGCTGCCAATCCGACCAGATGGAATGGGAGAGCCTGGAAGAACAGGGGAGGGCTGTGGCTGAATGCAGCAGGGATAGCGCTGCCATTGTCCAATCACAAAGCTGCTGAAAAGGAGATCCTGCCTATGCTTGGGAGGAGAAGAAGACACCATCAGACCCTGGTAAGTGCCTTGCTGCCCAGCCACTCAACAGCGCCCCCTTCATATGGCACCCATGGCACTTGCCATGGCTGCCATACCCTAGATACGCCACTGAGTACAGACAAAGCTTGTTTGGCTGTACTTCTTCTGTGGTTCACAGGAGTGCAGTTACTGTATTTATTGGCGTATAACACTCACTTTTTTACCCTGAAAATAGAGGGTAAACTGTGCCTGCGTGTTGTACGCAGGGGGCTGTGGAAAGTTTTTTTCCTGAAACTTCCCTCTTAAATTTAGGGTGCGTGTTATACACCTGTGCGTGTTATACGCCTATAAATACGGTAGTTTTTTACTCCTGTGACCCATTTTCAGCAGACAGCGGGCTAAAGCCGTAACAGAGCTAGTCCAGGCCTCGGGAAAGATCGTAACCATATACAAGCCGCTAAGAGCCTGAGCCTCCCCCTACACAGACCAGCGCTCCAGTGAGTGTGGGGGGGTCAGAGAAGAGAGCTGTGAGAACCGAGCGATCAGCGGTGTTTGATCGCTCAGTTCTCAGCCTTAGAGCTGGCGGGGGGCAGATGCAGCATCAAACCGATGCTACATCCACCTAGGTAAGCATGATTCTAAAATAAAAACAATTCCCAAACTTTTCTTTTAAGTCTTCAATAAGACACAGAGGTTGAATCCAGCACAATTTTACTTCCGCTAATTGCAGTACAGAGAGCGTTTTTCTAGTCTTTCTGCTGTGATTTCTGCAGCTGATTTTCCACTTTGCTTACTCGGCATTCAAAGCCTGAATGTTAGTAGTTTGTGATCTCTACATCATTTTTTTTTAGTCCTCTCCACAACAATGCTGTATAGTTTTGTTTCCTGTGTGACTGATTAATTTTTAATAAGAAAGCTTTTCTTTTCTGGCGATCCATTCATTAACCCAGCAGTGTATAAAAAATCATCAAGAATGTTAATTTATCACAGAAAAAAAATCTATTTTGTCACACAGAGAAATGAAAGCATTTGTCAGTGGAACAACATCAGTCTAGCAGATGTGGATGTGGCTCCGTAGGGCTGAGCGATGACGTGATCATTTAGGGAGCCTGGTGGTTAATCAGTCTACACAAACAGCAAATATAATTACAAATGTGATGAAACAGTGCTATTATTCTAATATGTAATCCTTTTGCTTGTTCACTAATTGCCTTGATGAAAATGCACATCATCTCACTTATAAAATGAACAGTTCATACTTATTAAACAGATTTTTCACACTGGTTATGAATATGCGTGCAGCCCAGTTTCTTACTAGGGATGTGTACAATGGCTGGCAAATGTATTTTTAGTGCTAGGGTCACTTTAAATGAAAGTATTAAAGGGTCAGTCCACTTAGATTCAACAACACATTGAAAATGAGTGAATCAACATGGCAACATAAATAGCTAACACTACAAGAAAAGGCACCTATATGCACATGCTGAGATATAAATGGGCCCTCATAATGTTTCTCATTTAACCAGATCACTATATATCTTATAGTGTAATCAGTGGCGGTTTGTCCATAGAGGGCGCTGGAGCGCCGCCCCCTCTGGCTCTGCACCGCCACTGACTAATAATATAGATTCATTGCATTGCATGGATCTATGTTATTGTCGCCGCTGCCGCTGGTCTATTCAGATGGCCGCAAATAGAGTTCCGGCCACCTGAATAACGGCAGCTGGTTGGCTGTACGGAAGTGTCTATCAGAGCCAGCGGCTCTGATAGGCTTTCTGAGTACAGCCCTCAGGCTGTAGTCGGCTTCCGAATGCTTATCCTCGGGATGTACCGGAGGTGCGTTCCTTGGATAAGACTGACAGGCGTCTCAGCCAATCAGGTTCACCAGTTCTGGCTATCGGTAACCTGATTGGCTGAAGCGTCATCGAGGGCAGGAGAAGACATTGAGAGACGTGGATGGCTGACTACAGTACAGGTAAGTGCTGGGGGGAGGTAAATTTTACAGGGCACAGCAGCGACGAAGGGCACAGTGACATCAATAGTAACAGTGGCGACAATGGGGAAAATTGGCACAGCGGCATGAATGGGCACAGTGGGGACAATTTGGCACAGAGGGGACAATTTGGCACAGTGGCGACAATTTGGCACAGTGGCGACAATTAAAGGGCACAGTGACATCAATGAGCACAGTGGCCACAATTAAAGGGCACAGTGGTGACAATTAAAGGGCACAGTGGTGACAATTAAAGGGCACAGTGGTGACAATTGGCACAGTGGCGACAATTGATGGCACAGTGGCTGTGTTTGATGGCATGGCACAGTGGCTGCATTTGATGGCATGGCACAGTGGTGACAATTGATGGCACAGTGGCTGCGTTTGATGGCATGGCACAGTGACTGCATTTGATGGCATGGCACAGTGGTGACAATTTGATGGCATGGCACAGTGGCTGCGTTTGATTGCATGGCACAGTGGTGCGAATTGATGGCACAGTGGCTGCGTTTGATGGCATGGCACAGTGACTGCATTTGATGGCATGGCACAGTGGTGACAATTGATGGCACATTGGCTGCATTTGATGGGCACAGTGAGGCTGCAATTTTTTTCTTTTTCGTTTGCGCCCCCCAAAAATTTTGAGCACCAGCCGCCACTGAGTGTAATGCAGAGCTCGACAAACCCAAGGTGCCGGGTCACCATGGCAACTGGAAGTTTTGTCCTGGCTCCTGCTCCCCACAATCCCCCCCCCCCCCGGTATGTATCCTAGGCTTCGCTTGCCCATCTGTGGGCCCGGGACCAGCCACCAGGTAGAGGGAAGGGAGGAGAGCTAGTTGTTGACCCGGTAGTGACGTGTGACATCACTTCCGGGTCCCCGTTGACAGTTTCCCCGGCCAAAAAGAATGGGAAAGAATGTAATGCAGTGCAATGTGCATTGCATTATATTCAGTGGAGCACAGTGGAGACATGCAGCGTCTTTGAAACCCTGGATGTCCCATTAACTGCTTAAGGACCAGCGCACGACTATATAAGTCAGCACAATGGCACGGCTGGGCAGATGGGTACCTGTACGTCCCCTTTAAGATGTGGCATTGTGGGCGCGCACGCCCTCCGCAAGCTCCGTGAGTCTGACAGTGGATCCCGTGGACTCGATGTCAGCGGGTGTACCCGCGATCGTCTCACAGAGAGGAAGAACGGGGAAATGCTGATGTAAACAAGCATTTCCCCATTCTTCCTAGTGACAGGACCCTGATCAAAGCTCCCTGTGATCGGGAGCCGTGATCAGTGTTGTGTCACACATTGCCCATCCCCCCTACAGTTAGAAGCACTCCCTAGGACACACTTAACCCCTTCAGCGCCCCCTACTGGTTAACCCCTTCACTGCCAGTGTCAGTTTTACAGTAATCAGAGCATTTTTATAGCACTAATCTCTGTATCAATGACAATGGTCCCAAAATGGCAGCAAAAGTGTCCGATTTGTCCGCCATAATGTTGCAGTCATGATAAAAAATGCTGATCGCCGCCATTACTAGTAAAAATTAATATTAATAAAAATGCCATAAAACTATCACCTATTTTGTAGACACTACAACTTTTGTGCAAACCAATAAATAAATGTGTATTGCAATTTTTTTTACCAAAAAAATTTAGACGAATACGTATCGGCCTAGACTGAGGAAAAAATATATTTTTTTATATATTTTTGGGGGATATTTATTATAGCAAAAAGTAAAAAGTATTGCATTTTTTTTTCAAGATCATCACCATCATACGTTCCTGGTTCCTGGTCTGATCGTTGTAGAAAAGCCCTGCGGGAAACATCATCAGGAGTGTCCGGAAGGTTACCCTGGTAAGACAATCGGCCTACACAAGCTTTGAGGACCCCCCACCGTATGGTGAGATGTGGGTCTACAACATCCGGTAAGGGCAATTTACTTCTACTAGTGATCAGTCTTGGGGATGAGATACCACAGATCAGAAGATTAATGGTCTTTTTGGATCTTACATCTATGAGAATATCAGATACCTCCTTCCAGGAAATGGGACTATGCATTCTATGACAATTACCCTATATAATATATTTTAATTTATGAATTGCACTTAATGATTATCACAGTGATTCGTTTAATTTATATGTGCTTTTTTTGTGATCGATTCCAGCTGGTCTGGGACGTTTAGGTTGTTGTACCTAGAATTTCACATAAGTATTGTTTGGGGAGAGTCTATTCCCATTGACCTTCCAGGGCTTGGAGGATATAATTGTCACTCCCTGTGCATCTTATTATTCACCAACACTGATATTGTTGTTGTATTTTCACCAAATATTGCCCAACAGGGCATATCTGTTTTCACTGGCGCTGCACTTTCCTTTTTATATTTTTTCACAGTTTTCCATGTTGTGCTGGCAGCCTTACATTTTGGATTTTCACATTGTTTACACTGTTACTTTGTATTATAGCGTAGTATAATTTTATTTTATTTAGTAACACTTTTCTTCCCCACTCCCGCCAGAGTGGGTTCAGTGCACCTGAACAGGCCCCTCTCACTGACCTGGCAGCCGGAGTATCTCTCGGACAATCATAGGAATAAGTCTCTGCCACAGACCCTCCTTGGTGAACTTGAACTTGGGAGAAAGTCTCTGCCACAGACCCCTCTCAATGAGCCTCAGAAGATACCTCTGCCACAGGTCCCCTCTGGGTAGAATTCTTGGAGATATGCCTCCTTGGATGAGTTATGTCTGGATCTTCTTTAACTTGTCGCCCAGGTACCGACTGACAGGTGATTAGTCCCACAATGTCCGGCTACCTGTGATCCCCGGTGCTTTCGTCCAAGCCCTATTGGACCACCAGCCTCTCAATGGCGCTCCTCAGACCGACTCCCCACCGAACAGCACACAGCTTGGGATCTTCAAAGGGGGAACCCAGCCGCTCACTGGATCCCCATTTAGATGCTCCGGGCCAACATGGTCCCGGAACCAGGAACACCGCATGGCACGCACGCAATAGCGGTAGGCCATAGTGCCGGGGCGCCGTGATGTGGCCACCCTAAAGGTAGGTGCCACACTGGACGAAGAAGACCCAGAACAATAGCGTCTGTCCCATAAATACCCCTCCCCAGCACCGCGTGGCACGCACGCCCCGGCCAGGTAGGCCATAGTGCCGGGGCGCCGTGATGTGGCCACCCTAAAGGTAGGTGCCACACTGGACGAAGAAGACCCAGAACAATAGCGTCTGTCCCATAAATACCCCTCCCCAGCATGCACAGTGTGGACAAACCCTCGTCATTGGCTGCTGGGAAGAGCACCCAAACCTCGACTCCACTGCTGCCACCTGCAGCACTGGGGTTGGAAGAACACCCCAGTACAGCAGAATGGGCTCACAGCCAAGCTGAGACAGAGCCCGCAATTTGCCACTAACAATCAGGATCAGAGTCTAACTACACTTTGAGCCAAATACAGGGCAACCTTAGAAGAAAATCTGTTATGCCGCGTACACACGATCATTTTTCGGCATGAAAAAAACGTTGTTTTAAAAAAAATGTAATTAAAAATGATTGTGTGTGGGCTTCACATAATTTTTCGGGGTTCTGAAAAACGAAAAAAAAATTTTTTCGAACATGCTGCATTTTTTAACAAAGTTTTGAACGATCTTGTTTTTCGGGCTGTAAAAAATGATCGTGTGTTGGCTAAAACGATGTTAAAAATCCGCGCATGCTCAGAAGCAAGTTATGAGACGGGAGCGCTCGTTCTGGTAAAACTACCGTTCATAATGGAGTAAGCACATTCATCACGCTGTAACAGACAGAAAAGCGCTAATCGTCTTTTACTAACACGAAATCAGCTATAGCAGCCCCAAGGGTGGCGTCATCCCGGTGGAACTTCCCCTTTATAGTGCCGTTGTACGTGTTGTACGTCACCGCGCTTTACTAGAGCATTTTTAAAAAACGATGGTGTGTGGGCAACGTCGTTTTAATGATGAAAAACATCATTTTTTTCATGCCGAAAAATGATCGTGTGTATGCGGCATTAGAGTCTGCAAAAATACTTTTTTTTACCCTAAACATACAGCCAGAGCTACAATGGAATGGTTTAGATCAAGGCATATTCATGTATTAGAATGGCCCAGTCAAAGTCCAGACCTAAATCCAATTGAGAATCTGTGGCAAGACTTGAAAATTGCTGTTCACAGACGCTCTCCATCCAATCCGACAGAAGCTTGAGCTATTTTTCAAGGAAGAATGCTCAAAAGGGTCACTCTCTATGCAAAGCTGGTAGAGATATACCGTATTTATCGGCGTATACCGCGCACTTTATTGCCCTGAAAATCAGGGCAAAATCGTGGGTGCGTGGTATACGCCGATACCCGCTTTCCCGCGCCGAGTTTTGAATACTGCGCCGACATATACCGAGCGCAGTACACTCGGGTATAGTCGGGCAGTCTCGGCTCCTTCCGCACTCACGTCCTGGACGTACAGGACGTCAGCGCGGGTAGCCGAGCATTGCCGACAATACACGAGTGTACTGCGCTCTGTATATGTCGGCGCAGTATTCAAACTCGGCGCGGGAAACGAGTGGGGAGGACGCCGCAGAAGGACGCCGGACCCGCCGAAGAGGACACCCGACCCGCCGAAGAGGACACCCGACCCGCCGAAGAGGACACCCGACCCGCCGAAGACGGACGACGGACCCGCCGAAGAGGACACCCGAAGTCGCAGAAGGACGCCGGACCCGACGAGTCCGCCGAAGGACGCCGCGCAAGTAACACCAAAACTGTAAGTACAAAAAAAACAAAAAAACATTTTTTCCACGGGATTGGGGGCCACTTTAGGGGTGCGCGGTATACGCGGGAGCGCGGTTATACCGCGATAAATACGGTACCCAACAAGATTTGCAGCTGTAATTGCAGAAAAAGGTGGTTCTACAAAGTATTGACTCAGAGGGGCTGAATACAAATGTACGCCACACTTTTCACATATTTATTTGTAAAAAAAATTGAAAACCATTTATCATTTTCCTTTTTACTTCACAATTCTGTGCCACTTTGTGTTGGTCTAGCACATAAAATCCCAATAAAATACATTTACGTTTTTCGTTGTAACATGACAAAATTTGGAAAATTTCAAAGGGTAAGAGAGAGGGAGGAGAGAGGGAGGAGGAACCAGGATAAAAATATATACATATATCTTTTAATCTAGCTATGCATTTCACAGTTGCCAAGAATGTACAGCAGGCATAGAAACAAAAATGTGTATTTGTTGCCAACGACAACCAATCAGATTGCAGCACTCATGTTTCTACAGTTGGATATTCAAGGAACTGAATAATATAAGAGAATTGAAGACTGTTCTTTTGCTCTGTTGTACCCTTCACGTGGTGCATATCATAATGGTCTGATGCCAGCTTAGTTGATGTAAAACCTTATTTTTGATGGAGTGTCACATGTTGGTATAGGAAGCATTATCTCTAAATGCAAAATACCATATGGAAAAATGATCGCCTTTGTGTTATGCCTGTGAAAAGAAGATGACAGATCGTCCAGCGGCGCGGAAAGCGGTAATTGGTTTTATTAGGCTCACGTCTGTAATTGTTTTAGTACTAAATGCCACAACCACCTTCATTTCCGTCATTAATCATACCACTGTCCTTAGCGAATAATGGAGAGTACAGGGCTTAGCTGTGATAGACCTTTCTTGCTATCAGAGGTTACAATGTAACCTAGACTACTTCAGAGAAAAAAAGAAAATGTTAGTTTGCTTTGCCTTGCAGTGCAAGGGAGTCACATATGTTATATCGTACTGTTTACATTGCTGATTAAATCTGAACTATAAGCAGATATAAAAACACAAATTAAAGCCGTAGTAAATTCTAGAAACGTGTTCCTTTTAAATTGACCCCCTGCAGGTTTGTGCCATAATGTGCTAGTGTGCACCAAATACTAGCAATGACTGACCTACCTATTAAAAGGTAAAGATCTGTGTACTGTTTTGCTTTGCGTCTCTAAAAAAAAAATTCTGATAAAGGCAAGGAAGTGATAAAACCTCTGTAATGTATTAATGTGCCTTACTAAACAAAAATGCTATACAAACTTCTTACAAACTCAGGAAAATACATGACATACAGAGTATTACAAAATACGCATACAATATGCACATGCACACGCAACCTATCCTTCCTAGCAAGTGGACATAAAAAATGTTTGAAAAAGGGAACACACTAAAAACGACTTAAAGTGGAGGTTCACCCAAAAAAAAAAATTGTCAAGGGGAATCAGGCTCGTTTTGTCAAGGGGAATCAGGTGTTTTTTTTACAATCGAAGCAGTACTTACCGTTTTAGAGATGCATCTTCTCTGCCGCTTCCGGGTATGGGCTGCGGGACTGGGCATTTCTACTTGATTGACAGGCTTCCGACAGGCTTCCGGAGGTCGCATACATCGCGTCACCATTTTCCGAAAGTAGCCGAACGTTGGTGTGCAGGCGCCGTATAGAGCCGCACCGACGTTCGGCTTCTTTCGGCTACTCGTGACGCGATGTATGCGACCGTCGGAAGCCTGTCAATCAAATAGGAACGCCCAGTCCCGATGACCATACCCGGAAGCGGTGGAGAAGATCGCTCTCTAAAACGGTAAGTACTGCTTCGATTTTAAAAAAACTACCCGATTCCCCTTGATAAAATGAGCATTAATCTAATGTTAAAAAAAAAATTCGGGTGAACTCCCGCTTTAAAGTGGTTGTAAACCCACTCTTGTAACTTGCACCTACAGGTAAGCCTAGATTAAGGCTTACCTATAGGTGCAAGAAATATCTACTTAACCTACAGGGTTTCACAGAAACGGGCACCACTGTCTACGGTGCATGCATGCCGTAGACAACGGCGCAGGCGCACTGAGCAGTGCTGTTTTTGTGAATGGGATTAACTGGGTTTGAAAATCACAGCGCCAGAACGGCGAAAACAAGGAAGAAGCTCCAGGGGACATGGCGGCGGCGGTGGACGGGACCGAGGTGGACTTCGGAGGCTTCGTTCTAAGGTAAATGACACATAATGAGCTAGTATGCTGTGCATACTAGCTCATTATGCCTTTCTCTTGCAGGTGTATTTAAAAAAAATATTTAAAACAAGGGTTTACTTCCTCTTTAAAGTGGAGGTTCACCCTAAAACAATTATCTAACATTACATCCAGCATACTAAAGACATGTACAGTATGCAGGTCTTTTTTTTTTTTCTCCCCGGCTTCCGGGTTCTGATTCCCGCGGGACTGGGCGTTCCTATCCCTGGGTTAGATGATTGACGTCTGGTGGAAAACTTCCCTTGGCGCACAAGGCACGTCACCAGTTTTCCGTAAATAGCCGATATGCAAGTCGGCTCTATATGGCGCCTGCGCAGTCAGCTCTACACGGCGGGCGCAGGCGCCGTATAGCGCTGACTCACAGGTCGGCTATTTACAGAAAATTGGTGACGTGCCTTGTGCGCCAAGGGAAGTTTTTCACCAGACATCAATCATCTAACCCAGGGATAGGAACGCCCAGTCCCGCAGGAATCAGAACCCGGAAGCCGGGGAGAAAATAACAATATAACGGTATGTACGGCAAAAAAAAAAAAAAAGACCTGCATACTGTACATGTCATTAGTATGCTGGATGTAATGTTAGATAATTGTTTTAGGGTGAGCCTCCACTTTAACTTGGGTTGTAAATGTAGTGTCGTCCCCAGGTAAAGTTTGTTCTTTCAGTCTTCTTGGTTATATGGAGTTGTCTTCCTTCTAGCCAGGATTTGTTCCAGATTGCTCCTTGCTTCCCCAAGACCTCCCAAACTTCTCCCTTTGTGTTCAGCACATGGCTGTGTACAAGTCCTTTGTTTCCTTCCCCTACTTCCTGCCAACATCACTTCCTGTTCCATGAACTCCATGATACCAAACAGGTTAAAGCGGAGGTTCACCCAAAAACACAACTTTGGACCATCCAAACTAGCATACTAGCATCAGCTAAAGTATGCCTTTTTTTTTTTTTTTTTTATTCGCTGTACTTACGGTTTAATCCGTAAGTTTCGTTTCAGACACCCACGGGGAATGGGCGTTCCTATGAAGAGTGGAACATGATTGACGGCCGGCTATGGCGCGTCCCGCGTTCCTAAAATAGCCGGAGTAGGACTCGGCTCTTCACGGCGCTATACGGCGCCTGCGCATCAGACTAGAAGCTCACTACGCAGGCGCCATATATGTCGGCGTCCTATTTCGGCTTTTTTCGGAAGGCATGGCGCGTCATAGCTGGACGTCAATCAAGTACCCCTCTTCATAGGAACGCCCATTTCCTGGCCGGACTCTGAAACGAAAGTTACGGATTAAACCGTAAGTACAGCTCAAAAAGAAAAAAAAAAGGCATACTGTAGCTGCCGCTAGTATGCTCGTTTGTATGGTAGATCAAGAATTTTTTTTTTTCAGGGTGAACTCCCGCTTTAATTAGCAGAGCTCAGCTTCTAAAAACAATACATGGTGACTCAAATACAATATTGCATATATTATTACTATAAAAGGCACTAAAATACCCAAAGCAACACAATAATTACCATTTTCAGTTTGCTCCAGTCACATGATCCTGCAGCTCCAGCTTCAGTGTCAGTGAGTAGCGAGCAGCTGCTGCAGGGGAGAGGAGGGGTGACTGACAATGGCTGGGCAAAGGAAGCCTAAGGGTGACATCCGCTACCGGAATTCTCAGCCATTGTCCAGCACTCCCTGACACAGGGGAGGAGGAATTGGAAAAGATCTTAGGAAGTGGGGGAAGATGACTTCCGTATGCTCCTGAATGCTGGTGGTGGCCCTACATGCTCTCTTCCCTGAATCAGAATCAAGTATTGCCATGGTGCAGACTGGCTGGCATCGCCATAGCAAAGAGGATCATTGGTTATTATGGTGTTGAAAATCAGCCTACCCATACCATGGCAACCCATGACACTGATCCAGGGCAAACTGGGTCCCCATCTTAAGGAACCCAGACAGCATCTTAGGTTGCCACGGTACTTTGGTTGACAAACACTGTGCTAGCGACTGCACTGAGCAGTGTTGTCACACTAGGACTAAGAGTATTTTAGCGCTACATAACACTGTGATGGAACCACATAACACCTCCCTCTCTTCTCCATAACAGGGGAAAATGTTTTGTAGTCTTTAAAGAGAGCAAGGATCAATGCTACCTGATAACAGTCCACGGGCAAAGAGCACACAAAATATCTCACTGCATAACCAACTTTTTTTTTTTCAGCACTTGTCAAACAGATGTAATAAAACACTTTCAATGGGAAAATTAACAGACCAAAAGGGTTCAAATAAATGCAAATGGATCGCAAAGAAATTTATTTTTAGAATTTACATACACTTTAAATGTATTTTTTAAATGCAAGCAGTGTAAGTACCTGAATTTGACTGGGTATCAACACCTTGCAGTCCTAGTAAAGCAGGGCTAATATGTGGGAGGAAGAAGCAGGACAAGGACCTACTTGGTTCATGTGCTGAAAGAAAATGATGCAGTTTGGAGGAGAAAGTAGAGTGATAGAGCTATGAACTCATCACTGTGCTGCTTGTCTGTTCACTGACCATTCACACGCTGGGGCAGGTCTAAAATGACCTTGGCATAGAGGAAGAGGGTTGAATTATGCTGGCCATTAGACTGAGGGCATCTAGCAGGGCGAACATTTCTGGATTGCAAGTAAATATTGCAGCAAAACTGATTAGTTATTTTGTAATTTAATAACGTTTTTAACCTCTTTGCAGGAGGGTTTAACGGGGTGTGCCTGGTGTTCTCCTGACATCCTCTATCCTCATCCTCTGTGTAATGATGGGGTGGTGTAGGGAAGGGGGTCCTGTGTAATGATGGGGGTAGTATGGGGACGGGGGTCCTGTATAATGATGTGGGTAGTATAGGGAAGGTGCTCCTGTGTAATGATGGGGAAGGGGGTCCTGTGTAATGATGGGGATAGCATGGGGAAGGGGGTCCTGTGTAATGATGGGGGTAGTATGGGGAAGGGGGTCCTGTGTAATGATGGGGGTAGTATGGTTAAAGGGGGTCCTGTATAATTATGTGGGTAGTATGGGGAAGGTGCTCCTGTGTAATGATGGGGTGGTGTGGGGAAGGGGCTCCTGTGTAATGATGGGGGTAGTATGGGGAAAGGGGTCCTGTGTAATGATGGGGTGGTGTGGGGAAGGGGGCCCTGTGTAATGATGGGGGTAGTATGGGGACGGGGGTCCTGTATAATGATGTGGGTAGTATAGGGAAGGTGCTCCTGTGTAATGATGGGGGTAGTGTGGGGAAGGGGGTCCTGTGTAATGATGGGGGTAGTGTGGGGAAGGGGGTCCTGTGTAATGATGGGGGTAGTATGGGGAAAGGGGTCCTGTGTAATGATGGGGGTAGTATGGGGAAAGGGGTCCTGTGTAATGATGGGGGTAGTATGGGGAAAGGGGTCCTGTGTAATGATGGGGGTAGTATGGAGGAGGAGAGTCCTGTTTAATGATTGAGGAGGGGGGGGGGGGTCCTGTGTTTCTACAGTTGGCGAGTACGTACTGTTACAGATAAAGCTAAGGACTCGTTTGTAGACCAGGTTTTTTTACGTTTACGTTTAAAAAAATGTAAGATAAGTCTATGTGTGTTTGTTTTTTGAGATGTTGGGGGTGGAGAGCAAAATTGCATGGGAGGGGGGTGCAAGAAAATGTTTTCCCAGAGTCCAATCAATATTAAAGACTGGGCAGGGTTATGTGTCGGCATAGACTGCCAGAAGTGACTAATACAGATAGTCACAGGAAAGACAGAGCAGGCAGAAATCACACTGGGTGCTTTGGATCCAGGCAAGTACACATTATAGATGGATATGCTTTGTACATTTCTAATTTCAGAGGTTTACAGCCATTGTAAGAGGGAACATGGTGATATGCTCTGTCAGTAAATAAAGACACACATTCGTGAAGATCTTTGGTGTATGGAGTTTTTAATAAATAGTTTTCATTGCTTGAGTTTAGTTTAGCTTAGATTTCCATGGTGATAAAACTGTCATTTCACAACTGCCAATGAGAATTATTTTAAGACCAAGAAGCAGTCTTTGATGAATTATCCTGACAGCGTTTGCAGCGGTGATAGCTGGAAAAAAGGACGGTCTAGATTAACTCCTTGTCTGCTCTTATGGCCGGAGTAATGAAGGGCTGGATTCATGTGTTAGAACACACGGAGTACTTTCAAATCTTCAGCAAACTTCCTAAAAATAACACTTGTCAGGAGAACTTGCGCAGCTCTGCACTAATTCCCAAATTAGATGGTGATTTATGCTACACGCTCCAATAAGACTACTGAATTAAAGTTAACTTTCTGCCAAAATAAGCATGGAGCCTGTTCTATATTTACATCAGGAGCGCTGAGGGATCACGGTGTGATTGGCTGCTTCTGTTCTTATGGAATAAGCTTAACTTCATTGGATTACTGAGGTACCAGAGCTGTATTAGGGAAAGCAGTTGACTTTTTCCTGTGTTGAAATTTTATAAAGGATGTCAAAATCTAACTGCCATTTTTTTTTTGAAAGCAGATATAAGACATGTCTAATTTAGGTATACCGTATTTGCAGGCGTATAAGACGGCTGGACGTATAAGACGACCCCCTAATTATCCAGCTAAAATGTTGGTTTTGGGATATACTCACCTTATAAGATGACCCCCTTCCTACTAGTCATGCCTCATTGTGCCATTACATGCCAGACTGTGCCACCATTACATGCCAGACTGTGCCACCATTACATGCCAGACTTTGCCACTACATGCCTCACTGTGCCATTACATGCCAGACTGTGCCACTATTACATGCCAAACTATGCTACTACATGCCTCACTGTGCCATTACATGCCAGACTCACTGTGCCCCATCACATGCCTCACTGTGCCACTACATGCCTCACTGTGCCATTACATGCCAGACTGTGCCACCATTACATGCCAGACTTTGCCACTACATGCCTCACTGTGCTATTACATGCCAGACTGTGCCACTATTACATGCCAAACTATGCTACTACATGCCAGACTCACTGTGCCCCATTACATGCCAGACTCACTGTGCCCCATTACATGCCTCACTGTACCACTACATGCCTCACTGTGCCATTACATTCCAGACTCACTGTGCCCCATTACATGCCTCACTGTGCCATTACATGCCAGACTCACTGTGCCCCGTTACATGCCACACTGTGCCACTACATGCCAGACTCACTGTGCCCCATTACATGCCTCACTGTGTCACTGCATGTCTTGACGATCTCTAACCTTATCCTAAGACATGCAGTATCTGTCAGACTGAGGCCGTCCATTTATCGGTCTCGGACGAGAGGGCCTCCGTGATAGGCAGAACACTGAACACAGTGGGCTAGATTCACATAGATCAGCGGATCTTTAGATCTGCGTGATCTATGTGATTTAAGATCCGCTGCCGCAAGTTTGAGAGGCAAGTGGGTAATTCACAACACACTTACCTCCAAACTTGCGGCGGCGAATCGTAAATCCCCAGGCGGAATTCAAATTCCGCGGCTAGGGGGAGTGTACTATTTAAATCAGGCGCGTTCCCGCGCCGATTTAAATGAGCATGCGCCGTCCGCGAAATTTCCCGGCGTGCATTGCTCCCACTGACGTCGCTAGGACGTCAGTGGTTTCGACACTTACGTAAATGACGTCCATCCGTATTCGAAAACGACTTACGCAAAACGACGTAAAAAAATTCAAAATCGACGCGGGAACGACGGCTATACTTAACATTGACTGCGCCTCATAGAAGCAGGGGTAAGTATACGCCGGGAAAACCGCTACGGAAACGTCGTAACAACACTACGTCGGGTCCACGTACGTTCGTGAATTGCCGTATCTCGCTGATTTACATATTTCTCAATATAAATCAGCGAGAACGCCCCCCGTATCAGGAGATACGCCGTTGTATCTCTCTGTGAATCTAGCCCAAAGTCTCCTGGGAAGCTGAGTGTTCACGGAACAGCAGAAGGAGGAGGCGCGGCTTTTGAAAAATGGACGGCCGCGGCCTCCATGTTAGGTTACCGGCGTATAAGATGACCCCCGACTTCTAAGAAGAATTTCAGGGGTTAAAAAGTCGTCTTATATGCCAGAAAATACGGTAAATTAATTTAACAATTTAACAAAGTTTAAAGCGCATCTTAAGCCAAAACATTTTTTACCTGGCCCTTGGGGCACTATTTCCACTGATACCAACAATGGGAAATAATTCCCTCCACTGAAATCAATGAAGGGGCACAATCCCACCCAATGACACCAATGATGGGGCACAAGTCCTCACATTGACACCAAAGTTGGGCACAATTCTTCCCAATGACACCAACAATAAGGTACAATTCCTCCCACTGACACCAACAATGGGACCCTATTCCTCCCACTGAAACAAAAAATGGGGCATAACGTTCTCCAGATGCCATGTATATGAGCTGTATACTGATTGTGATGCATTTGCCTATATGTCTCAGTCTAATTCTCCCTGCTTGCCCTGGGTAATTCTGTCCTCGGCTAACAGGCTATTGACGTGCTAATGTCCCCTCACTATTTCTAAAGGTTAATTGATCTATTGTGTTGTGTGAAGGAGATCTGTGTTTAAGTGGCTTGTGTTAATTATTCTGATTGCTCCAGTGTGGTAATTATCTCTCTATATGCGGGGTCGAGCGGTCTAGTTAATGTATTTAGTACAACTAGTACTCAGCGTCACTGATGTCATTGTCTAAAGAAAATGTGTTTTCAGACTCGGCTCCATCGTGTCTGCCTAATCATCTGTATGGAAGCCCCAGTGTGAGGGGGCGGAGATTTGTCATTGTAACAGTTTTGGAAATGACATATAAGCTGTGTGTTATAACATTAAAGTCTGTCTTGTTCTAGCAGTAAGCCTGGACTAATGTGTGGCTTAATGGGCGATCTCAGGAATATTCCTCCTAGTGGAATATTGGGGTGATGTTCTTATGGAAGAAGGGAATCTTTGACGGGGATATCATACCGATACCGTCACACTGATCAAGTCCTACAGATTACCAATCCTGTGAGATATGCCACCTATGTATAGAAACTCTCCTGCATTTAAGGGAACCCGTATCAGCTTGTCGCTTTTGGCCAATCTGACCCAGGCCTTCCTAAAAATCCCCTTCAATCATAATAGGCTGGTTTTCTCCAGTATTTTCAACAATAGGCTTGGCTTTACAGTCCTGTGCTCTCCTAGGTAGATCTCTACAGTCCAGCATCTGGGGCTGTCTCTCATGGCGGTTGGCAATTTCCATGGTGGAAGCATCAGCATATCCATTCTTGGTTTGAACATTTAGCACCATTTGTATACTTACATCTCTTTTTGTGCTTTACCGATAGCAATTTGCGCCATCTTTAGAGACCTCTGAAGAATCCTCAAAATGCGTTAGAAGTGATGTATCATGCTTGTATAACTTCCATGTATTACTACTACAATACTTGTACCCCTATTTCTGCAATATGTGTATTTTTGGATATGTGTTTTAAACTCTCTTGTATCAATAAATGATATTTTAATTAATATTGACAATATTTTGGATTGTGCCTACATTCCAATCCTAGAGGGTTATTTGTTTGTGATTGTAAATCAGGGATGAGGGCACAATACAGCACAATGCCAGATTCCTTCTCCACAATTCTTCCCAATGACACCCACAATGAGGCCCATTGACACCAATGATCTTCCCCACCCTATTAGATTGTAAACTCTCCTGAGCAGGGCCCTCTTAACCACATCCCTACCGCGTCATTGTGAAATGACGGCGGCAGGAACCCCTCCTCGATCCTGGTGGACGTCATATGACGTCCTGTGTCCCCGGCGATCTAGGGCGCGCGGCGACGCTCGTGACCCGGCGATTGCCGCCGGGTGCCCGCGATTATCGGTAATCACGGCAGGAGTGTGGATCTGTGTGTGTAAACACACAGATCCACCTCCTGTCAGCGGTGAGGAGACCAATGTGTGTTCCCAGTACAGAGGAACACACATCGGTCTCCTCCCCTTGAGAGTCCCCTCCCCCCACAGTTATAACACATCTTAGGGAACATATTAACCCCTTCCTTGCCCCCTAGTGGTTAACCCCTTCCCTGCCAGTCACATTTACACAGTAATCAATGCATATTTATAGCATTAATCGCTGTATAAATGTGAATGGTCCCAAAAACGTGTCAAAAGTGTCCGATGTGTTCGCCGCAATGTCGCGGTGACAGTAAAAAAACGCAAATCGCCGCCAATACTAGTAAAAAAATTAATAAAATAAAAATGCCATAAATCTATCACCTATTTTGTAGACGCTATACCTTTTGCGCAAACCAATCAATATATGATTATTGCGATTTTTTTACCAAAAATATGTAGAAGAATACGTATCGGCCTAAACTGAGGAAAAAAAATGTTTTTTAAAAAAAATTGTGATATTTATTAAATAAAAAAGTAAAAAATATTGTGTTTTTTTTTTGTTTAAATTGTCGCTCTTCTTTTGTTTATAGCGCAAAAAATAAAAAAAGCAGAGATGATCAAATACCACCAAAAAAAAGCTCTATTTGTGGGAACAAAATGAAAAAAAAAATTGTTTGGGTACAGTGTAGCACGACCGCGCAATTGTCATTCAAAGTGCGACAGTGCTGAAAGCTGAAAATTGGCTTGGGCAGGAAGGTGCGTAAGTGCCCGGTATGGAAGTGGTTAATACTCTTGTATTTTATTGTATTGTAACTGTATTGTCTCCCTTTTATATTATAAAGCGCTGCGTAAACTGTTATATAAATCCTGTATAATAATAATTAGGGATGCACCGATATATCGGTGGTCGATACATATCGGCCGAAAATTGCTATTTTGGGTCCATGCCGGAACACAATAAAAATTGCCGATAATGACCGCCCTCTGTGGGCGGTACCATTTCGTATAGGAGGGGGAGCACTTATGATACGCAGCCGCGGCCGCCAGATTAGTACAGGACATACCCGTCCTGTGAGACACACACTGCTGTACACAGTATCACACTTGCCTCCACAGAGAGGCCAGAGCGGAGAACGAGCCTGCTATTGGTGGAGAGCATGTTCCGGGGCGGGGCTCGTGCGGGTCACTAGCTACACACATGCCGCTTCCTGCCTGTCCATCCTTCATGTATTCCCAATGACCTGGTGCTTGTCTCCTCTACTGACTTCGCAAACGGCGGGGCTGTGACACTACACAGGGGGAGACATGGCTTGTCTGTTCAGGAGAGCAATAGCAGAGCAGGTAAGAGCTGTGTCCTTCCTCCTATCTATACTGTATAACCTCACACTCCTTGGGCCAGATTCATCAAGAGATACGACGGCAGATCTCCTGATCCGCCGTCGTATCTCTGAGATCCGACGGTCGGATCTATGCGACGGATTCATAAGAATCAGTTCCGCAGGGGGCGTGACCGGAAGCCAGCCTGGAAGGAAGCATCCCCTGAGAGCTCCTCTCCAGCCCGCAGCACTTAGGCAGAAAACCGGGGGATTCTGCAGCCATCCATGGGCGGTTCGCGGACCACCAGATCCACAAAGGCACGGGGATCATCCCAACCCCCGCCAGGCTCCTCCACGACCTTCGAGCGCTACTTTAAGCCACCCGACATGCCGCCGGGTGAAGGGGACAAGATGGCGCCGGACGCGGCCACGTTCAGCACAGGGACATCTCCCCCTCGCTCACCTCAGACCAGCCATCCAGAGCCATCCCCGACCCGATCGCAGACCTCGGCCTCCTCTGAGAGCCCGGATGGCTCCCAGCAACGGGTGAGTGGAACCCCGCACCCCTGCCCCCCTGCCGCGGACCATGCGGCACAGGCCGCAACCATCCCCGACCCCCGGGACCGGGACACCCAATGTACGGGGGCCTTCCCCCGTCTGCTCCGCACCGCCCCGGATCAGGACTTCCAAAACGGGGCCCAGCATTCCCCCTCTCCCACGTTCACTGGGGAGGACTTTCCGGCTCTCCAAGCCCCCACCAACTCCCAGGCCTCCACGAGCTCCCCAGAGCAGGGCAGCGTCTCGGCCGGTGCTAGGCCCCAGTACACCTCCCCTGCAACCAGGGGACAGATCCATCAGGCCATCCAGCCCGAGCTCGGAGATCGGAGAGGGATCTCTCCCCCTTCATATGCAGCCATGGCCAGCAACAGCACCCCGTGGCACGGAGGGGCCCCCACTTCACTGGGGGACCAGGCTGAGGCCTGGTCCGCACCGTGGGACTCATCCCATCAACCCCCCCCCCCTAGAGCCCAGAAGGCACGCAGAACTGGTCTCCAGCCACCGACCGTCCCCCACCGATCCACTTTATAACCCCACTGGCACCAGAGGAGCTCCCCAATATCCTCCCCCGCCATGGCAGTCCTATATGCAGGCCTTCCCCACGAAAGAGGATTTCAAACAATTGATTGAAGACGTTAAGGCGACATGCCGCACTGAAATACAGGCCCTACACACAGGCCTCAAGCATTTAGCTGACAGAGTGGAGATGGCGGAGGAGGAGATACAAGAGACTAAACTGGCGGTGCACCGCACCCAAACTCAGGCGTCAGACCATCACCTTATGCTCAGGGATATGCAGCGGCACATTGAAGACCTGGACAATAGGGGGCGCCGCAACAATATCCGCATACGCGGTCTCCCCGAAGTCGACGGGGCGGAGGACCTCCAGCTGACCCTCCAGGATTTATTCAACGACATACTGGGCGCACCAGCTGACAAGCCCATTGAGATGGATAGAGCCCACAGAGCCCTTAAGCCAAAGGGCCCTGCCTCCAAACCGCGCGATGTTATATGCCGTGTAAACTCCTACCCGATGAAGGAAGCTATAATGCGTAAAGCGCGCCCCATTCGCAACCTAATCTTTCACAACAACCCACTACAGCTCTACCCGGACCTCTCCTGGATCACCCTGCAGAAACGACGGCTACTACAACCCCTGCTCCGTACCTTACAGGACAGAGACATTGTCTACCGATGGGGCTTTCCCTTTAGCCTGTCCGCCACCCACCAGGGGACCTCTGCCACCTTGCGCTACCCGGAGGACCTAGACGCCTTCTGCAGAACCCTGGACATCCCCGTACCCCAGTTGCCGGATTGGGACCTTGTGGCCACGCCACCCCCTCCACCAGTGGTCTGGCAGAGAGTCCCCCCGCCCAGACGCCCCAGGGGACGTGACCCTGCCCGAAAATCCCCCAGGCACAGCCCCACCTGAGACGGCCGCCCTGGCCACAAGAGCCGCCCAGAAATCTACATGAAGCCCTCTTGACTTATTTTTTTTTTGTTATTATTCAGTTATTTTACCCCCCGGTTGCCCCAGCCCTACCCTAACGCTTCACATCGGGCCTGTCTTGGACGAGACACCGTAGAGGCTGCCCTTCTGAGTACGGACCCCCCCCATGGCTGATAGCCTGAGAGTTCCTTCCTTCCCAATCCCCCTAGTGGAACCTCTCCACGCCACCCCCTTGCCCCCCCGACCCACATTTTTGGACATTTTGGTCGGGAGGTCCTTAAGGAACTGTTGGGACCTGAGGGCCCCTAGGCCACTCGGGCCCACGTTGTTGAATGTTGATGTGTGCTTTTTTTGGCCTTTTGCTCTCATCTTTCTCTTTCTTTTCAGACACCTCTCTCTCCCCCCCCCCGCAGGCAGGACCCGACGGCGCGTCCAGGTGGCTGTCGGCCCGGCGGCTCCTCCACTCGCCCTCCCAGAACCGAATGCAACGCACCGGACTCCAGCTAAGTATGAACCACGGTCACTCCACCCACAGTATGGCTAAGGTACTATCCCTGAACGTCCACGGGCTTAACTCCAACAGGAAACGTCATCTGGCACTTAGGGAATTTAGGCAGTCAGGGGCGGAGATAGTAATGGTACAGGAGTCGCCCTTCTCTAAGGGCGACTCCTTTGCGTTCGCGTCCAGATACTTCCCCTTAATATACCAGGCCTTTAGCTCACGGAAACGGGCAGGGGTAGCAATTTTGGTAAAAAAGGGCACCCCCTTCACCTGCACAGACTCCTACATAGACCCCCTAGGCCACTTCATTATCCTGCGGGGAACGTGGCACTCACGGGACATAACCCTATGCACGCTTTACGCCCCCAATGCACATCAGCATAGATTCCTAGGTCGGGTTTTTGCTCGTCTGGCCAGATCCCCCCACGACCTATTGGTAGTGGGAGGGGACTTTAATCTACCTCATTCGGCTACCTGGGATCGCCTGGTGGTGAATCCTCGGGCCTCGCAGGCAAGGGCCTTGCGGGACTCTAGGCTCTTCCGCCAGCTAACGAGGAGGCATGCTTTGTTTGATGCTTGGAGGGCGCTTCATCCAGGGGACCGCCAGTTTACATTTTACTCATCCCCCCACCACACGCACTCGCGCATAGATTACTTCCTACTAAACAACACCACGTTACGTGTTACTGAGACAGCACGGATTCTGCCCATCTCCTGGTCCGACCATGCCCCCATTACCCTGACCCTTGACCTGAACGCCCCCACCCGTAGGCCCTATAACTGGCGTCTAAATGATTTCCTTCTGAAGCACACCCCCTCTAAAATGGAAATAGACTCTGCCCTTCAACTCTACTTTAACGAAAATGACACCCAGGACATTTCCACTGCCACTCTATGGGCCGCGCATAAAGCGGTAATCAGAGGACGTTGCATGGCCATCTCTTCGGCCCTGAAACGGAACGCTGAGTCGGCTAGAGAGCAGGCAGAAACGCAGCTCCGAACCCTAGAAAATCGCCTACTGACCTCACCCTCCCTAATGCTCCTTAAACGTATCGCCCTGGTACGGTCAACACTCCGGGACCTGGCGCTGGGTCGAGTCGAGAAAGCTCTAGTTCGCCTACGACAGGTATACTATGACAAGGGCAACAAGGCGCAAGCTTTATTGGCAAGGAAACTAACAGACCGCGCACTCGCCTCCACCCCGCACCAGGTCCAGGACAGATCGGGTAATATTGTATCACACCCCCAAAGTATTGCGGATGCATTCGCAGCATTTTACGCGGACTTGTACAACAAGCCAGAAATCCCCCATAACCCCCCCTCCCCCGACCTGTTAGATAGGATGACACGATACCTGACACAGGCGGGCATCCCTCGGCTAAAACCGGAGGACCTGGCCTCCCTAAACGCTCCCATTACAGGAGAGGAACTGACCTTGGCCATTAAGGCCCTACCCGCTCGCAAATCCCCAGGCCCAGACGGGTTCCCATACGAATATTACAAGACCTTCCTCCCCACACTCCTCCCCCACATGACGAAGCTCTTCAACGCCTTTCTACAACGTACCCCCATCCCACAAGACATGCAGCGATCATTTATCACCCTTATCCCTAAACCAGACAAGGACCCCGCATTATGCGCCAGCTACAGGCCAATAGCCCTGCTGAACTCAGATCTTAAGATCTTTACGAAGGTCCTCTCCCTCCGCTTAAACGTAGTCTTACCCTCCCTGGTCCATAAAGACCAGGTGGGCTTTGTTCCCCTCCGCCAAGCGGGAGACAACACGAGAAAGGTGATTGACCTAATTGACGTGGCGGGCAGGGAGGGCTCGGAGTCCTTGCTCCTGAGCCTAGACGCAGAAAAGGCGTTTGACCGCCTTGGCTGGCCCTTCATGCTCGCCACGTTAAGACACATGGGTTTTGGGGGACCTTTCCTCCAGGCGGTCCGACACCTCTATACTAATCCGATTTCACAGGTGAAAACTCCCTTTGCCACTTCATCCTCCTTCCCCGTTACTAATGGCACTCGCCAGGGGTGCCCTCTGTCCCCCCTCCTCTTCGCCCTTTGCATAGAACCCCTAGCAGCAACGATTCGCGGCAACCCGGATATTCGGGGTATCCCAGTAAGGGGAAGGGAATTTAAAATTTCCCTCTTTGCCGACGACATCATTCTGACCTTGACGCGTCCCCGCATCTCCTTACCCAACTTACAAAGGGAACTGGAACGCTACTGGGCCCTTTCGGGTTATAAAACCAACACGTCCAAGTCTATGGCCATGCCAATTAATATGCCCGGACCCGAGGCCTTGCACTTACAGTCCGTTTTCCCGTACCACTGGGAGCGAACCTCCCTGAAATACCTGGGGGTCCAGCTCACCCCGAACTTCGCATCCTTGTACCAGGCCAATTTCCCCCCCCTATACAGCTCAATAAGGGCGTTGATCCATAAATGGAAGTCTCACCAGATATCCCTTTTGGGCCGGATAGCAGCCATAAAGATGGTGATCCTGCCAAAACTGCTGTACCTTTTCCAGACCTTACCAATCCCGGTCCCGTACGCTCACCTGCGCGCCTTACAAGCGGACCTCCTCCGGTATGTGTGGAACTACAAGCGCCACAGGATCCCACGTTCGGTCATGACGGCCGCGCGCACCGAGGGAGGATTGGCCTTCCCTGACCTGGTCAAATATTACCAGGCCTCGCAACTTCGAGCGGTGGCATCGTGGTTTCCCCAGAAGTCCTACAACAGGTGGACGGAGGTGGAAAAGATTTGGCTGGCCCCAATACACCCCAATAATCTTTTATGGAACGCAAACGCGACGGTGGAACCCGGACGTTTGCTGGGTTCCATGCGGCAGCTGCAAAGTACCTGGAGGAGGCTAGCCCAAGACTGTCGACTCACGTCTGATAGCTCCCTGCTGACCTCCTTCCTCTATAACCCTAAACTACCGACGAGTCTCACCCACCAGATGTCATGGCCCTGGGCATCGCGAAATTTGTTTCACTTTGGTCACCTAGTAGACCCCAGATCCCGCACCCTCCACTCCTTCACTGAGCTCCAAGCCAAACACGACATTCCACGACAAGCCTTTTTCAGCTACCTACAGATCCGCCACTACGCCCACACGATGGCCCCCCCGGCTCCTTTTCTCAAAACCGACCCCATTTGAGCGCATCATACTCGAGGGCACAGCCCGCAGGGGCCTCATATCAGATATCTATCAAATTCTAAATGAATACCCCTTACAAACTAAAGGCAAACACACCTACATGCTCCGTTGGGAGAAGGAGCTGGGAGGGGAGCTCGAAGAGGATGAGTGGAGGGCGGTCTGGAGGCAGGCGGCCAAGAGCTCAATCTGCACCCTCTATAAGGAAAACACGTATAAAGTGCTGTTCTTTTGGTACCTGACCCCAGACGTCCTCCACAGGATTTATCCTTCCACCTCTGACCGATGTTGGCGGTGCAACCAGGCCAGGGGCACATTGTTCCACATTTACTGGACCTGTCCCTTGATAGTCCAGTTTTGGACTCGGGTGCAAGAGCTCCTGACCCGCCTCGTGGAGGCACCCATACCCCTCTCCCCGAAGCTGTTCCTACTGGGCCTATCCCAACCCCGCATAGCTAAACCCTATAAGAAACTCCTGAGACACATAACCACAGCTGCGAGGTGCCTGATAGCACTTTACTGGAAGAAACCAACGCCCCCACCCCAGGAAGCCCTTTATGCTAGGGTCAAGGATGTAGAGCTCATGGAAAAAATGACAGCTAGGATTCGGGATAGGCTGGAGGACCATGACCTGGTCTGGGAGAGGTGGCATTCGGTGGAGGACCCGCCGTGAGCTGACAACAGACCACCAAGGTACACTACCTCACCCGACACTCCTGCCTGCTCCCCCCCCCCCCCTCCCCTTCCCCCAGTCTCCCCCCTTCTCTTTCCTTTTTCTCTCTTTCCTCCCCCCTTTTTTTTTTCTTTTCTCTTCCTTCCCCATCTTCCTCTTCTACTCTACCCTCTCACTTCTTCTCCTCTCCTCTTTGTTACCTAGTTGTTTTATACGTTACTGAATGTATAACCAAGAATGTGGCCGCTGTGTAAGCACATTCAGCTGGAATTTTTGTATTACCCCTGTTATCTTACACTTGAAATGCTGCTACATTTTGTATTGACCTTTTTTCGAAAATAAAAAATTGTTATTTGAAAAAAAAAAAAAAAAGAATCAGTTCCGCATAGATCTCCCTTAGATCCGACTGGTGTAAGTGACTTACACCGTCGGATCTTATGCTGCAACCCCCCCCCCTGGCCGCTAGGTGTCGCCTCGGTCTTTTACGCGTCGGATATGCAAATGAGGAGAACCGCCGATTCAGAAACGAACGCCCGCCCGTCGTTTTTTTTTTACGTCGTTTGCGTTCGGGTTTTCCCGGCGGATAGTTAGCCCTGCTATATGAGGGGTAGCTAATGTTAAGTATGGCCGTCGTTCCCGCACCGAGTTTCAAATTTTTACGTTGTTTGCGTAAGTCGGTCTGGAATACGGATGGCCGCAATTGACGTTGCCGCCGAAAACAATGACGTCCTAGCGACGTCATTTGGAGCATGCGCACTGGGAAATTTCGCCGGCGGCGCATGCGCAGTTAAATCGGCGCGGGAACGCGCCTGATTTAAATTGTACACTCCCCCTAGCCGCGGAATTTGAATTCCGCCAGGGGAGTTACAATCCGCCGGTGCAAGTTTTGAGGTAAGTGCTTTGTGAATACTGCACTAGCCTCGCAAAATTGCACCGGCGGATCGTAAATCACATAGATTACGCGGATCTAAAGATCCGCTAATCTATGTGAATCTAGCCCCTTGTGTCTCTACACGACAGGATACTCAGGGGCACAATACAACAGTAAAGGAAACTATTAGTAATGCAGTGAGACTGTCAGCTGCATGTTCTTATTTGTTGCTATTATTGTAGCACCATCATCAGCAGTGCTGTACAAGCTCACAGATACATATGGGGAGAGCAAAACTGCGAATCATGTAAAATGCACCTTGAGGTTAGAGTCACACCTATTTGCTTACCAGAGCATTTTTTTTTCACTTCATAGGAAAAAAAAGTGCAAAGATGCATATTTTCAACTCCCTTTATATTGAATGTTATCACCCATCATAACACACCTTTATGACGCACATCTTAACAGCTAAGTTCACATTTTCACAAAAAAATGAAAAGATGAACAGATAAAAAAAACATTTGTGGAAAAAAACATCAATTGTAGCCTCACTGTGCCACCAAACGCAGCCACTGTGCCAAGACACGTCGCCACTGTGCCCATCACACGCAGCCACTGTGCCCATCAAACGCAGCCACTGTGCCCATCAAACGCAGCCACTGTGCCCATCACACGCAGCCACTGTGCCAATCAATGAAGCTAATTAAAATGTCTCATGTAATACATACAATTATTTAAAAAAAATTGAAATGGGGGGGGGGAAGTAATTTTCGGTTTCGGTTTCAGACTGTTTTTTTTTTTATTTCGGTTTCGTTTTGGTTCTGAAATTTTCGGTGCACCCCGAATAATAATAATGATAGGGCACAATTCCTCCCAATATCTCCAACAATGGGGCACAATCCCTTCCATTGACACCAACCATGGGATTCTATTCCTCCCACTGACACCAAAGATGGGGCCCAATTCTTCCCAATGACACCAACAATGGGGCCAAATGACACCAATGACGGGGCACAATTTCTCCCAACGACACCAACAATGGGACGCTATTTCTTCCACTGACACCAAAAATGGGGCGTTGTTTATTACCGCTGATGTCGGGACCTTTTTTAACTTTCACTAGCCACAGTCCGGCTCCCCTTAAACCTGAAGGACAGAAACTGGCCCTTTGTTTAGAAAGTTTGGAGACCACTGGTCTCTAATTTGTGTCGCTTTGTTTGCAGTTTGGTCGTTGGACCCCCAAAGTCAGTAGAGGGAGTGTAGATTTGTACAGGGGTTATAATAATAACCCTGGTAGTCTCTTGTAACATGTCCCCAGTCCCCTGCTTGGGGAAGGGGTCCCCTGAGACCTTGAAATGTAGCTTGATTGTATGGTGGCGAATGTAAAATTCTCTTAATATGGGTAATGTGCCATTGATCATGTTGCATATGGACCCAGTCTATGACTGTCTTCTACAGCATTATTCCAGTCTCTGGCAATTTTTGTAGCACAGACCATTTCCTCTAGTAAGTCTTCAGTCTATTACAGTCTTCTGTAGTATTACAAATTATTAATAATATATGTGGATCTATGTCAGGGGCTTCATTTTAGACCCCCTATACCTTGTAGTTTGACAAATACTGGCATAGAGAATGGATTAAGCATGTGTCAGGTGTTTTCTTTTGTCATCTCCAATGTGTCGAATTGGAGAGATTTTAATTAACTTCCTGTCCTGAAGACACAACAGGAAGTAACTGGGAAATCTCTTTCACATAGGGAAAATCCCCTATTAGTTTTTAGTGGAACAATTGTCCCCATTTGAAGTTTTTTACTTCATTTCTGTTTCAATGACAATTTAAGATTTTCACATCATTTCCGTTCTGGTGACAGTGGTCCCCAGGACCAAAGTGAGAGGATAAATTCCTAGCAGGGTTGTCAACCATCAGTAAATTTACAAACAGTTTGTAAAAATCTGTGATTTTTACAACTGTCTGTAAATATCAGGGCCTGTGTTGACTTTTTTTAGGTGTAAACCAGGCAAATTAATTTGTCAGTCAGTGTCAGTGTTTCCATATTGTGTTTATACTGTTTAAATATCGATTGTCTTAGTTTTCAATAGGAGTTCTGTCACTTTTTAGATTGCAAGTAAAAAATGTGCTCCTCAGATAAATTTCCCATGTTTTGTCAGTAAAAAATTATGAGATTGGCAACACTGATTCCTAGCGGGGAAGGAATATCAGACAGTAGTTTTAACCCTCTTTCACTTATCCAAAAAAATAAAATGGTTTGGTTTGAAATGTGTTTTAATTTTTTTTTTTTTTAATACAAGTAGTACAAGTGTGCTAAACCCTCTGTATCCAAGAGTTGCACGTTCCATAAAAAATTTAACGGAGCTTGAAAGGTTAATGCACAGTGATAAAGTTCAATTTGGACTTTTCTGAGAGGCACAAGCTAATCTTTGTCAGGACTTCTTCTTCCTGTCCTGAGGAAGAAGAGCTTGTGCCTTGCCAAACCATCCATCCAAATTATTATTATTATTATACATGATTTATATCGTGCCAACGGTTTAAGCAGCGCTTTGTAATGTAAAGGGGGACAGCACAATTACAGTACAGTTCAATACAGAAAGTACAGGAGGGCCCTGCTCGTAGAGCTTACATTCTAAAGGGAGGGGTGGTAGTACAAAAGGTAATAGCTGTGGAGAATGATTTGATGGGGGTGGCTCAGGGACAGTTGTTAGGTGGGTGTGAGATAGGCTTCCCTGAATATATTGATAAAGATACCCCCTGGCACAACTCCAGGGCATAACCCATTCTGCCTCTGATTCAAATTCATGACAAAAGTAAGCCTGTAGCCTATAGACAAAATTTCTGACCACAGACCTCCATGCCTTCCAGCCCACAAAGAAGAGGCTGAACTTTTATTGGTATCACAGCTTTATAGACAGAGTGACATAAGCAATCATCATTCATATGGGTGCATCCGATTGGCTGATTCATATAGTCTTCTCTTGTTACATCTTCTGCTTGCCACGATGCTTCACTCATGGGGACCATCTTTCTTTGGTCGATGGGATGGGCAGAAAGGAGGGGGTTTGGAGTAGGGAGTAGAGTGAGACATCTGTTTTCAGTTTTCCTTCCAGGCTGAGATTTAACTCTATAATGACTCTTTTAAGGAAAATAATGCTAGCGCAATACACATATATACAGTGGGGATCGAAAGTTTGGGCACCCCAGGTAAAAATTTGTATTAATGTGCATAACGAAGCTAAGGAAAGATGGGAAAATCTCCCAAAGGCATCAAATTACAGATTAGACATTCTTATAATATGTCAAACAAAGTTTGATTTTATTTCCATCATTTACACTTTCAAAATGACAGAAAACAAAAACATGGCATCTGCAAAAGTTTGGGCACCCTCCAGAATTTATAGCATGCACTGCCCCCTTTGCAAAGCTGAGACCTGCCAGTGTCATGGATTGTTCTCAATCATCGTCTGGGAAGACCAGGTGATGTCAATCTCAAAGGTTTTAAATGCCCAGACTCATCTGACCTTGCCCCAACAATCAGCACCATGGGTTCTTCTAAGCCGTTGTCTATAAAACTGAAACTGAAAATAGTTGACGCTCACAAAGCTGAAGAAGGCTATAAGAAGATAGCAAAGCGTTTTCAGATGTCAATATCCTCTGTTCGGAATGTAATTAGGAAATGGCAGTCATCAGGAACAGTGGAAGTTAAAGCAAGATCTGGAAGACCAAGAAAAATATCAGACAGAACAGCTCGCAGGATTGTGAGAAAAGCAATTCAAAACCCACGTTTGACTGCACGATCCCTCCAGAAAGATCTGGCAGACACTGGAGTTGTGGTACACTATTCCACTATAAAGAGATACAAGCACAAATATGGTCTTCATGGAAGAGTCATCAGAAGAAAACCTCTTCTATGTCCTCACCACAAAAATCAGCGTTTGAACTTTGCAAATTAACATATAGACAAGCCTGATGCATTTTGGAAACAAGTTCTGTGGACCGATGAGGTTAAAATAGAACCTTTTGGCCTGGAATGAGCAAAGGTACATTTGGAGAAGAAAGGGCGCAGAATTTAATGAAAGGAACCTCTGTCCAACTGTTAAGCATGGGGGTGGATCAATCATGCTTTGGGGTTGTATTGCAGCCAGTGGCACAGGGAACATTTCACAGGTAGAAGGAAAAATTGATTCAATACATTTTCAGCAAATTTTGGATGGTAACTTGATGCCATCCACGGGGGATTACATGAAGAGGCGTAAACTGAAGGTTTTGCCATGGCCTTCACAATCTCCTGACCTCAGCATAATTGAAAATCTTTGGATAGACCTTAAAAGAGCAGTGCGTGAAAGACAGCCCAGAAATCTCAAATAACTGGAAGACTTTTGTAAGGAAGAATGGGCAAAGATACCTCAAACAAGAATTGAAAGACTCTTGGCTGGCTACAAAAAGCGTTTACAAGCTGTGATACTTGCCAAAGAGGGTAGTACAAGATATTAACTCTGCAGGGTGCCCAAACTTTTGCAGACGCCATTTTTTTTGTTTTCTGTCATTTTGAAAGTGTAAATGATGGAAATAAAATGTAACTTTTTTGACATATTATAAGAATGTCTAATCTGTAATTTGATGCCTTTTGGAGATTTTTCCATCTTTCCTTGGCTTCGTTATGCACATTAATACAAATTTTTACCTGGGGTGCCCAAACTTTTGATCCCCACTGTATATATATATATATATATATATATATATATATATGTGTTCACCTTTCAAGCTCCGTAAGTGCCACCTTATCTCTTTTAGTGAGTGCCATCTTATCTTTGTAATTATACATACTTCATACTTTGCTCTACACCCGGGTCCATTTTCTCTGGGATATGTGTGCAGTGGCAACTATTGTATTATACTGTATATATATATTGTGACAGTGCAAGGCCTTGCCACCATGAAAATGCTTGTAGAATGGACACAGGGTTGGCACATACTGCTGTATGCAAATTAAGGGGCTCCAGGATATCGGTTGTAAGTGGAGAAAACTGGGTTTTTAGTTTTCTCTGGATTTTGGTATTTCCTACTTGTGTTCTGGGGTTTGGTAATTTCAAGGTGTTTTGGAAGTGAAGAAATCTCCAACCCGGTGTCCAGGTCATGCAGGAGGCCGGCCGGCTGCTAGTCCAGGTACGCACAGCCCTTTTAATGAAGAACTAGTTCAGGGCTCCCTTCAGGAGACAGGTGTGTGCTCCATCCAATGAAGCAGGCATTTTTTCATCAGGGGCAGGTGTGTGCTCCTGTTAGGAGAGATACTCCACTCCTCAAGAGACAGCACTCCATACTGGAGGAGAGATTCTATGGCCAGTGAGCTTAGAGGGTTGAGTTGGCTAAGTGAGTTTCGAATGACTCGGAGATTCCAGGGACAGAAGGAACAGAAGGGATCGAAAGGTCTCGTAGGAGTAAGAGAGCTTGTGGTGCTAGGAGATCCCCTACTCAGATGCCACAGGGAGTGGGTTTGTGCTGCAGAGTTCTGTAAATACAGGCTGTGTAAGCCAGGTAAGCTCAGAGAGCTAAGAGGGTTGAGTGAGACTCTGTGCAGGCCAGTCAAGTTCCTCCCCCTAAACATGCCCATCCATGTCTTTATTGACTTTGCTTTGTGTACTGGTGCGCAGTCATGTTGGAATAGGAAGGGACCATCCCAAAACTGTTCCCACAATGTTGGAAGCATGAAATTGTTCAAAATGTCTTGGTATGTTGACACCTTAAGAGTTCCCTTCACTGGAAATAAGGGGCCAAGCCCAACCCCTGAAAAACAACCCCACACCATAATTCTTCCTCCACCAAATAATTTGGACTAGTACACTAAGCAAGGTCCATAAAAACATGTATAAGCGAGTTTGGGTTGGAGGAACTTGACTGGCCTGCACAGAATTCTGATCTCAACACCTTTGGGATGAATTAGAGCAGAGACTGCGAGTCGGGGCTTCTTGTCCATATCAGTGCCTGATCTCACAAGTGTGATTCTGGAAGAATGGTCAAACATTCCCATAGACAAACTCCTAAACCTTGTGGACAGCCTTCCCAGAAGAGTTGAATTTTTATAGCTGCAAAAGGCGGGTCAACTCAATATTGAACCCTACAGACTAAGAATGGGATGCCATTAAAGTTGTGCTTGTAAAGGCAGGTGTCCCAATACTTTTATATAGTGTGTATATATACTGTATATATTTTTTTCTTTCCATTTGTGTCCCATCGTAGAATTTGACTTAATTTCTGTAGACACTACAGGCAGTGGCGGAACTTTCAGGGTCGCTGCAGTCGCCGTTGCGACTGGGCCCTGACGATGTGGGGGCCCCCCCAAGACCCGGCATCTCCCCCTGCATCTCCAACTTTCAGTTTGGGATGCAGTGCGGGGAGTGGGAGGCGGCGATCAGCAGCTGTATGGTGCTCGCGGCATCTCCCTGGGGCTTGTATTTCTCCTTCAGCATGTATACAGTGGAGGGGGAGGGGCCTCTGACCCGGGCAGCTACAAGTTTCACTCTTCAGTCAGTGTAAATTGCTCGGGTCAAAGGGCCCCTCCCCCCTCCACTGTACAGACTGAGGAAGAGAATTCCAAGCCCCAGGGAGATCCCCCTGCCAATGGACATCATAGAGCTGTCGATCGCTGCCTCCCACCTCCCCCTGTGCTGGGGGTTTGAGGTGCACAGCCAGCCAGGTACAGGGGAACCTCTGGGGGGGGGTGTTTAAGTCTGGAAACCCTGATGTATGGGGGGCCCTCTGGGAACCCTGATGTATGGGGGGGGGGGGGCTTTCTGTGAACCCTGATGTATGGGGGGGGGGGGGGTACTCTGGGAAACCTCATGTATGGGGCGGGGGGGCTCTCTGTGAACCCTGATGTATGGGAGGCTCTCTGAGGACCCTGGTGTATGGGGGGGGGCTCACTCTGGGGATTCTGATGTATGGGGGGGCTCTCTGTGAACCCTGATGTATGGGGGGGGTGCTCTCTGTGAACCCTGATGTATGGGAGGCTCTCTGGGGACTATGATGTATGGGGGGCTCTCGGTGAACCCTGATGTATGGGGAGTGCTCTCTGTGAACCCTGATTATGGGAGGCTCTCTGTGAACTCTGATGTATGGGGGCTCTCTGTGAAACCTGATGTATGGGGGGCTCTCTGATGTATGGGGGCTCTCTGTGAACCCTGATGTATGGGGGGGGCTCTCTGGGGACTCTGATGTATGGGGGCTCTCTGTGAACCCTGATGTATGGGGGGCTCTCTGGGGACTCTGATGTATGGGGGGCTCTCTGTGAACCCTGATGTATGGGGGGCTCTCTGGGGACTCTGATGTATGGGGGGGCTCTCTGGGGACCCTGATGTAAAGGGGTGCTCTCTGGGGACCCTGATGTATGGGAGGCTCTCTGGGGACCCTGATGTGTGTGGGGCTCTCTGTGGACTCTGATGTATGGGGGGGCTCTTTGGGGACTCTGATGTATGGGGGGGCTCTCTGGGGACCCTGATGTAGGGGGGCTCTCTGTGAACCCTGATGTATGGGGAGTGCTCTCTATGAACCCTGATGTATGGGGAGTGCTCTCTGTGAACTCTGATGTATGGGGGCTCTCTGTGAACCCTGATGTATGGGGGGCTCTCTGTGAACCCTGATGTATGGGGGGCTCTCTGGGGACTCTGATGTATGGGGGGCTCTCTGTGAACCCTGATGTATGGGGGGCTCTCTGTGAACCCTGATGTATGGGGGGCTCTCTGGGGACTCTGATGTATGGGGGGGGCTCTCTGGGGACCCTGATGTAAAGGGGTGCTCTCTGTGAACCCTGATGTATGGGAGGCTCTCTAGGGACCCTGATGTATGTGGGGCTCTCTGGGGACCCTGATGTATGGGGGGCTCTCTGGGGACTCTGATGTATGGGGGGCTCTCTGTGGACCCTGATGTATGGGGGGGCTCTCTGGGGACTCTGATGTATGGGGGGCTCTCTGTGAACCCTGATGTATGGGGGGGCTCTCTGTGAACCCTGATGTATGGGGGGCGCTCTGTGAACCCTGATGTATGGGGGGGCTCTCTGGTGTATGGGGGGCTCTCTGTGAACCCTGATGTATGGGGGGGGCTCTCTGTGAACCCTGATGTATGGGGGGGGGGCTCTCTGTGAACCCTGATGTATGGGGGGGCTCTCTGTGAACCCTGATGTATGGGGGGGCTCTCTGTGAACCCTGATGTATGGGGGACTCTCTGTGAACCCTGATGTATAGGGAGGGCTCTCTGGGGACCCTGATGTATGGGGGGCTTTCTGGGGACCCTGATGTAAGGGGGCTCTCTGGGGACCCTGGTGTAAGTGGAGGAGGCTCTTTTGGGACCCTGATGTATGGGGGGAGCCTCTCTGGGGACCCGGATGTAAAGGAGGGCTCTCTGGGGACCCTGGTGTAAGTGGGGGAGGCTCTTTGGGCACCCTTATGTAAGGAATTGGCTCTTTGGGGACTCTGATGTAAGGCGGGGCTCTCTGGGGACCCTGATGTATGGGGGCTGTCTGGGGACCCTGATGTAAGGGGGGCTCTCTGGGGACCCTGATGTAAGTGGAGGAGGCTCTTTGGGGACCCTGATGTATGGGGGGGAGACTCTGGGGACCCTGATGTATGGGGGGAGCCTCTCTGGGGACCCTGATGTAAGGGAGGGCTCTCTGGAGACCCTGATGTAAGTGGGGGGAGGCTCTTTGGGCACCCTTATGTAAGGAATTGGCTCTTTGGGGACTCTGATGTAAGGCGGGGCTCTCTGGGGACCCTGATGCAAGGAGGATCTGCACTCAGATATGTAACAATATATATATACACACACACACACATGTATATTGTATACATTTGTATACCCACCCAAGCGTATGACTTTCTTTACTTGCTTGCTACACTGCTATGGGCTCTAGCCCGAGATCTTTTGTTGACCTAGCAATGCCCTTGGGGGGGGGGGGGGGGGGGTCCTTCATTGTTTCTTGCACCGGGGCCCTGAAAATTCTAGTTACGCCTCTGACTACAGGAAACTATTTCTTCAAAGTGATCCTTATACAGTTGTCACAAGTGTCCTCACTGTAAGATTTCTCCTTGATTATTCCTTGCTTTCAGTCTCAATAATAATAGTCAACGTAATCAATTAAAAATAAATATTTTTGGCCTACAATTCTGATTAAAAAAAGTTTTGGCAAATATTTTACTTTACGGGTTATGTCCTCTTTTGGAATAAACCCAGACAATCTTTTCTTCCTTATGTTGTAAAGTCACTAAAGCTAATATAAAAGTGTACATGAAGTCGATCATAAATTTTTCACTTTATAACCTATATGATAATACAACCTGGATAAAAACCCCTATACAGGGTTAACAAAAGCTATACCATACCATAGGTTATTTTTAACTTTGTCTTTCTTCTTTGCCTCTGTTCTCATTATAAAAGGTTGACGCACTAGCGAGGGGTAATATAAAACAACCTGGAGGCCTAATTGCCATCTAGACCTCCTATGGACACTAGAATGTAATATGCCGGTCCTATTCATGTCTGCTATGTGGATTTACAGTTAAATGACTTCTCTTGTTGGTAATATATTAAGTTTCACCTTTCAGACTTGCTAATGTGTTTTTAAAGGCTTGCCATTATTGTATCCATGAACCTATTTTTATTTGTGTTATTAGTCTTTATTTGGATATGATTGGGCACATCTGTACTATATGAGGCATGTACTTTATTGCTTGTTTGCTATTCATATGTTCCGTTGAAGTACCTTTTAAAGCATTCTTTCCCAATGTTTTCATATTGATTGCAATTTACCTCCATTTTTTCAAGTACTTTCTTTTGAATTGAGCCATGCTGCCTGTAGGGACAGATATCCTCGTTCCTGGTAGGCTTTTTTTTCCCAGTGCAGAGCTACAGCAAGAATCTGCAGCATCAGTTGCTTTGCTTTTGATTTCGCCAAACATATGAGCTTAACTCAACCTCCTGGCTGTTATCATCATGCAGGTCTCCAAGTTGGGCCTCTGTCAGTCCCATCCACTTGATACTTGAAAAGTTGATGCTGAAGACCATACATACTGTAGTCTGTAGAGTTTATTTATTAAAAATCAAGTCATCCATATGTAACCTGGGGGATAGGTAGCAGGTACAAAAGCTCCCTGGGATGAGCAGGCACAGATACCAAGTCCATAGGATAAGTGACAAACAGTGTGTTTTTTATTGGTGCTATATACAAAGTCTATATACAGGTGCTGTACAGTGTGCAGAAAAACGAACAGAACAAAAAATAGTTAAACAAAAACCTAGCCGTGTCTCGGCTCTAGCTATACGATATATATACAGGCCCTCACTACCAGGCTGAACAAGCCTACAGCTTGTCAGCTTGAACACAAACTGCTTAACAGTTTTCCACCAACCTCTTTGCTCTCTCTCACAGATCAGCACCATCTGTGTTTCCCAGGCAGAGCAAAGGCTGTCTGCTCAGGTGAGCTTAAATTGGCCTGGGGAAGAGAGCCAACACCTGAACTGGATCCTGGATCAGAGATCCCTGAACGTGTAAGAGAGGAGCCTGGGAGAGGTGTAAACCCCGAACAGGACTTTCCCAGGCTCCCTCTGGGATGCTCTGCTACACATAATACAGTAGAAAGCTAATGCAATCACCTGCAAGTGCTGTGTGTTCCGAGCCTCTGTGGCTTCTTTACGGGGACATGTATAAGGGTATACCTGGAAGGACCAGTGCTGGAATATACACTCACTGGCCACTTTATTAAGTACACCTTGCTAGTACCAGGTAGGCACACCGACCTTGTGCATTACCACTTACATTTTTTTATTAAAACAGAATAAAAAGCAATGGTCCTACTCACAAGACAATCGTAAATATGCGCTTTTCAGACAACTGGACTGGGCCTCGCGACACCTGCCAGTGGAACTTCAGACATCTGAACGGCTGACGCGTTTCTGGGGCGTACCCCCTTCTTCAAAGCCTGGATAATCCGTGATACCTCTCTCCTACTGCATGACCTGCTTTTATTGGCAGCTGAGTTAGGGAATGCCCCGTGATAGGGGTGGGACTTGCAGCCTTTGGCCAGTAGCGTCGGGTTACGCCCACACATACACACATGCACCCAAATAAAAGCAGGACATGCAGTAGGAGAGAGGTATGACGGACTATCCAGGCTTTGAAGAAGGGGGTATGCCCCAGAAACGCGTCAGCCGTTCAGATGTCTGAAGTTCCACTGGCAGGTGTCGCGAGGCCCAGTCCAGTTGTCTGAAAAGCGCATATCTACGATTGTCTTGTGAGTAGGACCATTGCTTTTTATTCTGTTTTAATAAAAAAAAATAAGTGGTAATGCACAAGGTCGGTGCGCCCTCCTTTTCTTTTCTGTTTGGTTTTAGCCATATGAACACCCTTTGTTCTGTGGAGGGCTGCAAGACTTCTGATTTTTGCCATTAGACTACACTGCTGTACCCGGTTTGGCGGAACACCAGAGCGCAGGAGGTTTTGTGTTTTTCTTAGTACCAGGTAGGACCCCTTTTGCCTTCAGAGCTGCCTTAATTCTTTGTGGCATAGATTCAACAATGTGTTGGACACATTCCTCAGAGATTTTGGTCGATATTGACATGATAGAATCACGCAGTTGCTGCAGATTTGTCGGCTGCACATTCACGATATGAATTTCCCATTCCACCACATCCCAATGGTGCTCTATTGGATTGGGATCTGGTGACTGTGGAGGCCATTGGAGTACAGTGACCTCATTGTCATATTCAAGAAACCAGTTTGAGATGATTTGAGCTTTGTGACATTTCCTGCTGGAAGGAGCCATCAGAAGATGGGTACACTGTAGTCATAAAGGGATGACATGGTCAGCAACAATACTCAGGTAGGCCGTAATGTTTAAACAATGCTCAGTTGGAACTAAGGGGCCCAAGGTGCTGAGAAAATATCCCCCACACCATTACACCACCTGCCTGAGCCATTGATACTTTTTCTGGCCATTCTCTGTAAGCCCTAGGGATGGTTATGTGTGAAAATTCAGGTAGATCAGCAGTTTTTTTTCAGACCAGCCCGTCTGGCACTAACAACCACCAACACTGCATTCAAAGTCACTTAAATCCTCTTTCCTCCCCATTCTGATGTTCGGTTTGAAATTCAGCAATTTATCTGCACCATGTCTAGATGTCTAAATGCATTGAGTTGCTGCCATGTGATTGGCTGTTTGTGATAAGCAATTTGTGACACCAAGCAATTGAACAGGTGTACCTAATAAAGTGGCTGGTGAGTGTATATATTTGTTCAGCACTCGACCTAGTCTTTTCTAACAATTGCATGAGTCTGTAAAATGCACACATTAGGTTTAACTCATGAAGCTTTCAAACAAGGATAAAGATATTTTATTTTAGCCATATGACTCCAATCTTTATGAGCTCCAGCAGTAAGTAGCTCAGAAGACTTTAACCACTTACCCCCCGGACCATATTGCTGCCTAAAGACCAGAGTACTTTTTGCGATTAGGGACTCTGTCGCTTTAACAGACAATTGCGCGGTCGTGCGACGTGGCTCCCAAACAAAATTGGCGTCCTTTTTTTCCCACAAATAGAGCTTTCTTTTGGTGGTATTTGATCACCTCTGCGGTTTTTAGTTTTTGCGCTATAAACAAAAATAGAGCGTCAATTTTGAAAAAAATTAATATTTTTTTAATTTTGTTATAATAAATATCCCCCAAAAATATATAAAAAAACATTTTTTTTCCTCAGTTTAGGCCGATACGTTTTCTTCTACATATTTTTCGTAAAAAAAAATCGCAATAAGCGTTTATTGATTGGTTTGCGCAAAAGTTATAGCGTTTACAAAATAGGGGGTAGTTTTATGTCATTTTTATTATATTTTTTTTACTAGTAATGGCGGCGATCAGCGATTTTTTTTTTCGGTATTGCGACATTATGGCGGACACTTCGGACACTTTTGACACATTTTTGGGACCATTGGCATTTTTATAGCGATCAGTGCTATAAAAATGCATTGGATTACTAGTAAAATGCCACTGGCAGTGAAGGGGTTAACACTAGGGGGCGGGGAAGGGGTTAAGTATGCCTGGGTGTGTTCTTACTGTGGGGGGGGGGTGTGGACTCACTAGAGGAAACACTGTGACTCTCTCACTGAGGGACCTACCAAACATGTTTGTTACAGTAGAATTTAAGGCCATATTGGCAGACAAAGATTCAATGCATCCTGATAGTCCTAAAGTCTGCCTGGTCCTTTCTACTTTCTTCAGATTCCAATTGGCCATTGAGGCAGCCCAACATAGTGGTGGGCCAATCGAAATGCAAAGAAGGGCAGAATGAAGTGATAAGTTTTGAAACTACCAAGAAGTTTTGCAGCTTTACCTATCAGAACAGCCTGGTATTTGACCATAAAACAAGGCTTGGAAGGAGGCTGCAGGTGACTGGTTTTCATACTTGCAGCAGTTTCCCCCAATTCCACCATTTTGCAGAGTATATTAAATAACCCAAAGTACTGTTTTTAATTAGTTAGCCCAGGACCGCAGAAAGAAGGCACTATGCTCCCGCAAATATGGGTCAATGATTGAAATAACATTTACATGAGAAACCCAAGGGTTAGATTTAGGGAAGGAGTGGGCTGTGGTCAGGGGGGAATTTTTCCCATGTGGTCAATACTAATAAGATATGCTGGGCTGATGGCTATGAATAGAAGTACTTCACTATTTAGACATTGATCAGATTGGGACCTGCAGTCAGTGACACATGCTGGGTATTGTGGCGACTCATAATGCAGGGTCTCAAGGGCTGTGCCCCCCTAATCTATGCGTACGGCCCCCTAATCTACATGCGGGGCGCCGGACACATGGATTCCAGTGTGTTTTTTGTTTTGTTTTTTCGAAGCAGAGGCTTCAAGCAGAGGCTCTAATAGGCTTCAAAAAAGTTTGAGCTTGGTGTGAAGACAATAGCAAATTAGTATTCGCTATTGTTCCTGATTCTCCTCCCTGCCAATCAGGAAGCGGGTCCTGAGACCTGCCACCCAATTGGCTGAAAAGAGAAGCAATCCTATCGTCCGAAGAGGAGAAGGAGGGAGAAGACACAGAAGCAGGGGAAGCCACCGTGAAGCACCAGGAGGAGGAGACATGGTCCGCGGCCTGGAGGAAGCGCTGCCCACGACCTACATGGGGTAAGTGTGGCTGACCGGTGAGGGGGAGGCGGCGGCCCCCAAAAAATATACCGCTGGCCACCACTGGTATTATATAGATAGCTGCTCCCCCTTCAGACCCATGATCTACAGCATCTGACAGTGAGAAGTCTTCCATCATCCTCCAAGATGTCATGTGAACAAATGCTGACAACCTCAAAAGAAGCCATATGTTCTAATTAAATGCTTTGCTGTTCAATCAGTGACACAGCAGTGGACAAGAAAATTCTCTTAAATTGCCTTTTACACATGTCCTAAGTGAGACAAGTAGAGGAACAAGTGATCCCAAGATGCGGGACTCTTGTAGGGAACATTACACCAGTTGTTGCAGTTGGAAAGCAAGTGCAGGGATAAGACAGTGAGTCAAATAAAAGTTATAGCTGAGAGGTTTTTGAAAAAAAGGAAATGTGCTGAAGGAGTATAACAGAGGTGTGAAGGCAGACTAGAGGAACATTCAAGAAAAGAAACAGCAAAAGCAGAATTTCAGCAAAGAAAAGTGTCTGAAAACTAATTAGGATAGAGTGAATAGAGAAGAGCTTTGTCCCAGAAGATGAACACCTAAAAGCAAGCAGAAAAAGATGGAGAGTCGAGACAGAACAAACCCTCTTTGCGGGGTCCAGAGAAGGAGACTGGACACAGAACTGAAAAACCAACAGAGCTGGCACTAGTGATAGCGTTCAGGGATAAATATAGCAATTGATTTTCACAGGGTTCAAAGAGAAACAGAGAAAGTATTGATAGAGACACACTAGTGATAGGGTCTACAGATAGACAGAATAAGTACTAGTGATATAGTCCAGAGATCGACAGAGAAAGAACTAGTTGTCAGGTCCATAGAGGGACAGAGCAGGAACTTATCGCAGGGCCATAAGGGACCCAAGGCCGGCACTGGTTATAGGTTTTAGAGTGGAACAGAACAGCGATTGTAAGGCCTCGTGAGGGATAGGGTAAATACTAGTGCTAACAGGAAGAAAGGGAGGCAGTGGTTTTAGGGCCAGACAAGGGCAGAGTGGCCAGTAGTTGCAGGGTCTGGAGAGGGAGAGAACAGGCATTGGTGGCAAGGTCCAAATAGGGAAAGAAAAGGCACAGGTTGTAGTACCTTGAGAAGGACAGAGAAAGCATTGGTTGTAGTGTCCAGAGAGCAAGCATTGATTGTAGGTTCCAAAGAGGGACAAAGTAGGCACTGGTTATGTGGTCCAGAGAGGGACAGAGCAAGTATTGGCTGTAGGGTCAAGAATGGGACAGAGTACGCATCAGTTGTAGGGTCATGAGAAGGATAGAACAATCATTAGTTGCATGGTCTATAGAGGGACAGAGCAAGCATTGGTTGTAGGTGCCAGAGAGGGACATAACAATCATTAGTTATAGGGCCCAGAAAGGGACAGAACAAGCATTGGTTGTAGGCGTCAAAGAAGGACAAAGTAGGCACTGGTTATAGGGTCCAGAGAGGGACAGAGCAAGCATTAGCTATAGGGTCAAGAAAGGGACAGAGCATTAGTTGTAGGGTCAAGAGAAGGACAGAACAAGCATTAGTTGCATGTTCCAAAGAGGGACAGAGCAAGCATTGGTTGTAGGTGCCAGAGAGAGACAGAACAATCCATTAGTTATAGGGTCCAGAGAGGAACAGAGCAAGCATTGGTTGTAGGCTTCAAAGAAGGACAAAGTAGGCACTGGTTATAGGGTCCAGAGAAGAACAGAGCAAGCATTGGTTGTAGGCTTCAAAGAAGGACAAAGTAGGCACTGGTTATAGGGTCCAGAGAGGAACAGAGCAAGCATTGGTTGTAGGCTTCAAAGAAGGACAAAGTAGGCACTGGTTATAGGGTCCAGAGAGGAACAGAGCAAGCATTGGTTGTAGGCTTCAAAGAAGGACAAAGTAGGCACTGGTTATAGGGTCCAGAGAGGAACAGAGCAAGCATTGGTTGTAGTCTTCAAAGGAGGACAAAGTAGGCACTGGTTATAGGGTCCAGAGAGGGACAGAGCAAGCATTGGCTATAGAGTCAAGAAATGGACAGAGCAAGCATTAGTTGTATGGTCAGGAGGGTGACACAGCTCAGCATGATACAAAGCCACATAATTTGGGGAGATTTACCTTATGCTTTTTGGTTGTGGAAATTGTTTGAAGCTGTTTATCACACACTTCTTCTAATGCAGAGAATCTACAATCAGCACAAAACTGATGTTTTGCATTTACATGCACATAAATTCTTTGTTGGTTGGTTGCAGTTGTTACATTCTGACTGAGCAATAAATATGGTTGCTGTAAATTATTAGATTTAGAGAATCTGGAAAATATTTAGAAAAAGTTAAAGGGCGACTATGTACAGTTATATGTATACTATGAAAAGAATACATGTTGTCATTGTATTTAGAATATGAATTCCTTTTTTGTCCAAGTTGTTTTTATTCCCACATTTACCTGCTTACCAGAAAAGTTACAGTGACAGATGGTTGGTAAAAAAAAACTTTTATCCTAGAGAAAGGGCAAATAAAAATGATTCTAATGTTTTCAGCTGCACAATAGAAATAATGTTTTTTATGAACTGTAAAGCACATTTCTGACACCCCAAAGGCAGGATAGCACCTCCAAAGGCAGGGGCAGGCTAGCATTTCACCCCAAGGCTGAGTTCATGGCTAAAATGGGGGGACTTAGAAAGGATATTGAACACCAGTCACTTTTGTCTTTCTAAAGTCTTATTGCAGAACGGTTAAGGAGGTGAGGGTTAGGCGGCGTACACACGGTCGAACATGTCCGCTGAAACTGGTCCAGTTTCCGCGGACATGTCCGACCGTGTGTACGGCCTAGCGGACAGGTTTCCAGCGGACAAAAGTTTCTTAGCATGCTAAGAAACTTGTCCGCTGGAAACATGTTCGTCGGACATGTCCAATGGTTAGTACACCTAATCGGACATGTCCGCTGGTTATGACGTGTAACCAGCGTCCCGAAATCCCGCGCATGCGTCAAATTGATTAGACGCATGCGTGGAAGCATTGCACTTCTGTGTTTGAGAACGTTGGTGTCTTCTACGTCACCGCGTTCTCTGTCCGCGGGGATTTTGGTCTGATGGTGTGTGCACACATCAGACCAAAAGCTCCCAGGAGACATGTCCGATGAAAACGGTCCGCAACGACGTCATTTTTTTAACTTAGACGTGAGTTACGTCCATCCCTATTCACAGACGACTTACGCAAAAAAAAAAAAAAAAAAAAATTAGACGCGGGAACGACGGCCATACTTAACATGGCAATTCTATGTATACACTGCAAAATACCAGCTTTAACTATACGCCGGAAAAAGCCGACTACAGACGACGTTAGAAAATGCGACGGCCGCGCGTACGTTCGTGGATCGTCGTAAATCGCTAATTTGCATACCCGACACGGAAAACGCCACCCAGCGGACGCCGAAGTATTGCATCTTAGATCCGAAGGCGTACGAAGACGTACACCTGTCGGATCTAACCCAGAAGCCGTCGTATCTTGTTTTGAGGATTCAAAACAAAGATACGACGCAGGAATTTTGAAATTACGCGGCGTATCAATAGATATGCCGGCGTAAATTCTTTGTGAATCTGGCCCAAAATCACTGAAATTTGCTCAGTTGCAGAATTGTCGCTGTCATTACTTTTATTTTTTATGACGAATTTCCCCACAAATCGCTATCGCACAATTCTGCAAGTGATTATAATTTATTATCGCTGTTTTCTAGCTGCTCTAAAACCATTTTTGACATAAAGGGACACTTTTGGTTGCTATGGACAATCTACAGTTTGCAGGCAGAAAGAACAGTTTTTATTATATAAAAGTACATGTAGGGCACTGGGCAGACCACTAGGGACAAGGGGGGTGTGTATTTTTTACATACAGTACTGCAATCTATAAGATTACAGTATACTGTATGTAATGTGTTTGTTTACCTTTTTGAATTTGGCGCCGTTCTCCGCTCCTGTGCGTCGTAACGTCGCAGGGAACGGAGATCGGCGGCACAGGAGGACACTGTGTGAATCGAGCGAGGTCCCGCTCGCTCACACAGCGCGGTGGCATCGCTGGATCCAGGTACAAGGTAAGAAAACCAAGCCTGTGGATTCAGCGAGGCGAGCCCGAGTCTGACTCGGGGTTACTGATCGTAGCCAAAAAATCTCACCCCGAGTCAGACTCGGGAACACCGCCAGGGGGGGTAAGAGATACTTACTTTAGTAGCAGCTCTCAATGGATGGCATGCTGTCCATTAAGAGTGCAGTGCCACGGCCATGACTCCTGCGTGCATGCTTGGGAGGGACTTCATCAGCCATTGAAACACCCAGAGCCTGCGAACCCGGAAGGAAGACCGGGTTAAGATGGAAGCTCTGTCAATGGAGACAGCGTGCTGCCAGAGTGCTTCGCTTTAAGGGAAGTCTTTCATAATGTGCTAGTATGTGATACTAGCACATAATGCTTTTAACTTGAAGGGGAAAGTTTTTTTTTTCTTTTGCAGTTAAATACCGCTTAAAGCTTGATACATATCATTACATTTTGCCAAGATTCTCATTGACACGTGTGGTAGCATACATTACATGAGTTGATATGCTACAGCCTACAGCACCATTTATTTTGAATTGCACAGGAACACAACCCACTTCCACAATGCATCTGCATTGCAGTGAACTAAAATCCACAGTAACATACTATGCATTGTAGTGTACTTTGTCTGACAAATGGATATACAGACCTTTTAAATTGAATTGGAAGGCATAATGCAATGCATGTTAAAGCAGTAATAAAGTTGCTATTTTCACCTCTCCTAAATCGATGCAAGCTCCCTTGCCAACACTTCTATCTTAACCAAGTCTAATTCCACAATTAGTGTCTTTGGCCATCTTGACTGGCTAGCCTGGGGTCACGCAACTTTCCGAACATACACAGAGGAGTTAATTCATCCCAGCACCAAGACATGTCGAGAATGTCTTGGATTCTTAAAGATGTCTTGGAGCCTTGCATGCATGCATGTGTACATTTAGTAAAAAAGAGTCTGGTAATAAGAAGGGGAACTTCTATTGCAGAAGTCAATCGCTGTTTCTTGTTTAATAAAAGGCTGCCTGTACCACATTCAAAAAGACACTAAAGTTCTGTTCATAAAGCGGTAATAAAGTCCTTATTTTAACTTGTACCTTCAGGAAAGCTTCCAACAGGTTTACCTGTAGCTACATTGAATATCTCCTAAACATGCACTATTTAGGAGATATTTACATCAGCAATAGCTGATGACATCATCTGGGCATTCACAGCAATGCTCTGCATTTAGGGCGCACAGTATGCTGTGGAATGCAGAGCGCCATGCCAAGGCCAGAGCTTCTGCATGCATATGTGGGAGTGATGTCATCATGGCCCCAGACATTCAGATGGCCAGAGCCTGCAAACTTGTGTAGCACTACCTTTGGAGGAGCTGCTGGTTTGTTTTGAGTGGCACATTTACCTTGTGGCTCTCCAAATTCCTAGGGGTGTATGGTGCATATAGCAGAAGTAAAGGAATGTCCGCAACAGGTGTCTTTTGCTGTGCTTTTTATTACCCAGCCGGGTAAAAACAATAAAACTTGTGGTGAAGAAGGTAGAGTTGAAGAAAGAAGTAGAACAGCAGATTCAGGCATAGTAATAGGGAAACAGTCCTGCTCCCATGTGTGATGCCGCGTACACACGGTCGTTTTATGTGATGAAAAAAAATGACGTTTTTAAAAACGTCACTTTAATTGACCGTGTGTGGGGGAAAACGTCGTTTTATGTCTTCTAAAAAATGACCAAAAAAAATTGAAGCATGCTTCAATTTTATGTGTCGTTTTTCAAAACGTCAACTTTTACTTCACAGAAATTGACCGTGTGTAGCAAAAACGTCGTTTAAAACGACGTTTTTTCATCCGCGCATGTCCAGAAGCTACTTATGAAGCGAGCTTCAATGGAAAAACGTGGTGGAACGTAACCTCGCTTTGCTAGAACATTGTGAGAAAAACGATGGTGTGTAGGCAACTTCGTCTTTGAAAATTGAAGTTTCAAAAACGTCGTTTTTTACTTCACAGAAAATGTCGTTTTTTTTTCATCACATAAAGTGATGGTGTGTATGCGGCATAACACTTCTTGCGCCACTCCTGCTTGAGTGGGAATAGCGTACCTGGACAGGCCTCTCTCACTGACCTGGCAGCCAGAGTATCGCTTGAACCTTTGAGGATAAGTCTCTCCCACAGACCCTCCTGGAATGAACTTGAACCTTCGGGAGAAATCTCTGCCACAGACTCTCCTGGAATGGATTCAGTGAGAAACCTCTGCCACAGGCCCTCCTGATTGTGGTTTCGGAGATGAACCTCCTTGGTAGAATTATGCCTGGATCTCCTTCAAGTTGCTTTCAGGTACCGTCTGACAGGTGACCAGCCTCTCAGTGTCTGGATACCTAGATCCCCGGTGGATTGTTGAGACCCTATTGGATCGCCAGCCTCTCATTGGCTCTCCTCAGATGGACTCCCCACCGTACAGCTATACCGCTTGGGATCTTCAGGATTGGGAACCCAGTCGACCACTGGGCTCCCTGCCACGACTTAAATGTTCCGGACCAACATGGTCCCAGAACCAGGAACTCTGCGTGGCACGCACGCCCCAGCCAGGTAGGCCATAACGCCGGGGCGCTGTGGTGTGGACACCCTAAAGGTGGATGCCGCATTCGAAGAAGAAGACCCAGAACAAATGGCGTCTGCCCCATAAATACCCTGCCCCAACATGCACAGCGAGGCTCAACCCTCCTGATTGGCTGCTGGGGAAGAGCACCCAAACCTTGACTCCACTGCTGCCATCTACTGCACTGGAGTGGGAAGAACACCCCAGCACAACAGAATGAGCCCACAGCACAGGCAAGCTGAGACAGAGACCCAATTTGAACATATCAACCAGATCAGAGTTTAACTACACTCTGATCTCCCTCTAAATTTAAATAGCACCGGTACTTTGAAGTAACCAGGCGCTACACTTGTAAGGAAGATGGGCAAAGGTGGAAGTGCCGGGGGAGCCATGACAGCGCTGTGGTGGAGAGCTCCGTGTACAGGTAAGTGTGTCATAATGTGCATACCATCACATTATGGCTTAGACCTGCAGAGGACCCAATTTTTTTTCTTTCAATGGTTTACCACCATAAAAACACAAAGAACACTTTAGAAGAGAGGTTTTTTGAGACCAGGGCCTGGTAAAGTGGTTCAAAGCATGTCCCAACGGTAAAGAAAAGTTTATGCTCACATAATGAAAGTATGGCAATGCAAATGCTGGGTGGCACTGTGGGAGATTGGAGGGAACTATGAGCACTTTCGGCTACTGTGGGAGGATGGGGGCCCATGTGAGCTCTGGAAGGTAAACTTCCATAATATGCAACTGGCTTAAAGCCTGGGACTGGGAGACTGCAGCTCAGCAGTAGACCATGGCACAATGGCTGAGAGCTAATGCATTTAGAACAATGAGTACAGAACAGTGAGAAGTAGGCCCACAGTATTGCAACTATTACATAGTAACATAGTAGGTGAGGTTGAAAAAAGACACAAGTCCATTAAGTTCAACCTATGTGTGTGACTATACGTCAGTATTACCTTGCATATCCCTGTATGTTGTGGTTGTTCAGGTGCTTTTCTAATTGTTTCTTGAAACAATCGATGCTCCCCGCTGAGACCACCGCCTGTGGAAGTGAATGCCACATCCTTACCGCTCTTACAGTAAAGAACCCTCTACCTAGTGTAAGGGGTTAGCTCGGTAGCGGGGGTGACCTCCTGAGTGGGTTCACTACACACTGAACTATACAGATAGGCAGACGAGGGTGGTTGAAAAACAAGGATTATGGTTTATTCTTCCATATTGCTGGAAACAAGTGCAAGCATCCAAACAGCATAAACAAAACAAAACAAACTAAACTAAACAATAAACCCTGGCCACTTGGGCTGTCTACCTTCACAACACAGGAACCTACCTATGGAGTCTGGCACAGCCTACTGCTGGGCAGACACTGCTGGTCTTCCAGCAGAAAACAATAGTCTTTTTGATTTTTATCACACAGCAAAAAGATCAACAACCACTTTACCTTCAGAAGTCTTCATCAGCTCACTGCTCTCCTTAACTCAACAAGCCTCAGGATGCAGCATTCAGTAGTAATCCACTGGACAACTTATAGAGGCCTTAATTGCTTCATTCTGAACAGCTGAAGCTATCCAACGTCCATAAACCTTTCTGGCTACCTCTGCAGCCGACACCTGATAGTAATTGGTGAATTTTCTAAACAAGGCAGAAATGTATCTCCCGTCTGTGACAACACCCCCAGATTTACCTGACTTCCTGTCACAGTAGTTTAAAGGAGTTAAATGACTGTTTACAGGGTATAGAGACATAATAGTTAACTGATTCCTTTTAAAAACTATTAAAAATAGATAAAAATCAATCATATAATGTACCTGTAGTTTTTTAGTTTTGTTTTTGCATCTAGTTTCGTTTTTGCATGTTATAATGCCTCTGCTATACAGAGTCATAGAGCGGTGATGGTTTGGAACATGAAACTAGAAACTCCCAGTACTGTGGTCATCAGGAAACAGACAACCAGGAAGTGTCCAGAACAGAGAAGAATTACAGCAACATCAGAGCAAAAACGAACAATGAGGACATGAAACCAGGACTGCAGTAAGGTAAAGGAAGCTATTTAGCTAAAAAAAAATTCCTTTAATGACCCTTTAAGGTTAAGCCTCTTTTCTTCTAAGTTTAGTGAGTGGCCACAGGTGTCGTTAAACTCCCTTCCGCAAAAAAGTTTTATCCCTATTGTGGGGTTACCAGTATGGTATTTGTAAATTAAAATCATATCCCCTCTCAAGCGTCTCTTCTCCAGAGAGAATAAGTTCAGTGCTCGCAACCTTTCTTCATAACTAATATCCTCCAGCCCCTTTATTAGCTTTGTTGCCCTTCTTTGCACTCTCTCCATTTCTAGGACATCCTTCCTGAGGACTGGTGCCCAGAACTGGACAGCATACTCCAGGTGCAACCGGACGAGAGTCTTGTAGAGCGGAAGAATTATCGTTTTATCTCTGGAGTTAATCTCTGGTGTTTTATGTAATAGTAACACATCTAAAGACAGAATATGCACTTATTGGAAGTAGACAACGGAAGTTGCAGAAATGGCTAAACACAAGATGTGTTCCTTAGCTGATCTCAGGATTCCATGAAGACTCGCAGAGTCACTATCAATCATGACATTGGCAAATCGGAGTGTTCTAATTCTAGTTTTGGTGATATTTGGAAGCTAGTGTGCAAGAATTGCTTAGAACAGTTACAAAAGCTTCAAGAGTATGTAAAGCCCACACTTTTCTTTTCTTATTCATTTGGAGTAGGGAAGAGTTAGGTTCCCTGTTGCCTTTTGCTGCCTGTGTGGATATTTCTATTCTCATAGACACAGCAAGGAGTAAGAGGAGATCTCTCCAAATCTAGGGACTAACCCCTCTTGGACAGTTGTCACCAGAATAGGTTTCCCCTATGAAAAAAGTTCCCTCAGTGACAACTCAAAATGTTTGGTTTTCCCATCACTTTCTTGTCTGTTTCTGGAGACAGTGGTGACCGGGGCCAAAAATTTGAGTAAATATCACCAGTGGGGACATAGACAGCACAAAGAGGTTCCAATCGTTCTACGTTATATCCAAAACGAAAGAAAAATATGTGCCTCTACATAAACCTTAAATGTAGTTTATTGCAGCTTATTATATTCATATGCTACACTTTCACTAGGTTCCAATAAAGTGGCCATTTTTTATTTGTTTGGTACGTGCAAGTATCTGTTGTCTACTTCATGACATCTGTAACTATTGCAATTTCACAGCTTACTGAGAGAAAATTGTATATTGTTTCTGCAGAATGTGAAAGCCTCTACGCAAAGGGAATTAATAATATTTTTCCATATGGGTTATTTATGTTTTATGTTCTGGAATAAAAAAATAAATAAAAAAAACTTGATTCTGATACTTTTTATTTTTTAGGAGGAATTCTAGATAAAGGGTAGATTTTCAAGTTTCTGTCTAGGCACAGTAAACATTCCCAAATTTTCACAATAACATTCACATTTTTTAAGTTCAGTTCCACTTTAAAATAGACGTCCACCCTAACACTAAAATCTTGAAATCTACAGACATCCACGATCTAAGACTAACCTATCTAGCCATGTTAGGAAGAAATCGCTATTCATACCTTTTTTAAAGCCAATCGGGTCTGGTCCCATGTTGAGCTGTCAGCGGCAGCTTTTTTCGTGGAGGCGGGTGCAGAGGAGGCAACCAACAATGAAAGCCTCATAGTAACTCTATAGATTAAGTCACTACCTATTAATTTCCCAGTGATTGTTGGCTGTCTCCTCTGCAGAGCTTCTGCCGCTGGAGACTGGAACGGATCAGCTTCAAAAAAGTTATGTATAGACTTCTACAGGGCTAGATAGGTTAGTCTTAGATCGTGGATGCCTGTAGATTTTGAGATTTTAGTGTTAGGGTGGACTTCCACTTTACGAATTGCCTGTTTCCCTTTAATCTTAGAGACTAATACAAAATATTCCACATATTACTACAACAAGAGATTGGTGGGTGATTGTTAGAAAATCAGTCAAATGGGATTAAAATCATGTGGTTGACTTGACAGGTAAACAATGGCCAAAGGGCAATTGTTGGCTTGGGGGCTCACCAGACTACCCTAAACACAATCAGATTTATTCCTGTGGAGAAAGGAGGGGAATGCTTGTAGATTCTCCCAGTGCCACTTATCTCTGAAACAGGAGCAGTGTTGATAACCGTAGGTTTTCTAACCTGTTCCATGAAAGTTCCCCCAGATTTTGACCTAAAAAGCAAAAGCGAACACAAATAAAAAACAGAAAATAAAAAACAATAACAATAAATAGAAACAAAAAGCAAAAAAACTAATAAGTCACTAGCAAGTTGAGATAAATATCCCGATAAGGTAGTGCTAAGATTGCAATAGTTATAGCCATAAAAACCAAAATGGACTAGAGGAAGGGTTTGAAAGAAAGTGCTGTGTTCAAACCCGGCGGGCTGGTAGATTTCTGGTTAAAGATCCACTTAGTCTCCTGTTGGAGGATCTTTTTTATCAAAGTCACCTCCCCTTTCTAGTTCAGAAATTACTTCAAGGGCAAAAAATGAAATAAACGATGGATCATAGCTATGGTTTAAGCCCACATGCTTGGTGTATATAGCAGACCAGCATCCAGATAGTATAAATGATCCTGTATACATCTAGCGAATGTACGTTTGGTCTTCCCAATATAAAATGCACCACAGGTGCATGTGGCCAAGTATAGCACGCCTATATATTAGGTAGATCCATTAAAAAAGAAAATGTTAGTGGTCAGAATATGTTCCAGTAGTGTCGCTACAAAATTGCAGAGTTTCCAGTTATTTCTGTCCTGTTCCCGTAGGAACCCTGAGATGACCTCAATTCCTTTCTGGTGGCGAATGCTAGAGTAAATATCTATCGCAACTAGAATGGCTCCAGGTGGCATAGTGAGACCTTCAATTACCTTGAGCAATTCTAGAGTATCCTTTAGGTACAATGGTAAGCCCATAACATGGGGTCGTAATTGACTATCCACGTATTTACTAGCTGTTTCCGTATGGCACCCGATGCCCGAGACAATCGGGCATCCAGGGCGATTGACAAGGCTCTTGCGGACTGTTAGGTGGGCATAGAAGGTTGGGGTAATTGGCCATTTAATTTCCAGATATTCCAAGAGGTTCCTATCAATAAGGGACCTAGATTCAATTAGTTTGTCCCCTGGAACTTGCATTCATTGTTATGCAAAAAAACAATTTCACACATCTGAATGTATTGATCCCTATGCATTATGACTATCTTCCTGCCCTTGTCAACCGGTTTCATGACAATTTGATCATTCTGAATAATACTAGTGAGGGACATTTGTTGTGCTTGTGTAAGGTTGCCCACGATGTGGTGAGGAAAGGAGAAACTTTCAATCTGTTTTATGGTTTGTTTTAGAAACGCCCATACAGCTGGGCACGTCTGGAGCTCGGTGAATTTTTGAGATTTGACTTTAAATTAAAGTGGTTCAGGTTGCACCTCTGTGTCAGGATCCTCCTCGTCCAAAGAGGAAAGAGCTGTATGTTCAGCTCCATCCGACGTACCATTCTCATCCAATAACTGGATGAGGGTTTTAAGCGCCCGGAAATCCTGAACCTTAAAGCCCTTGTACATCTCCTCTTCCCTTATTCCTACACATGCTTTTTACACACTCACATGTTGTTTTACCTGCCAGAGGACATGTTATCCTGTCTTTCCAGTCCTGAGGTTTACCTAGTACAGCTTGCCTGGTGACCTGATTTTTCTCTACTGCAGATAAGCAACACAGTTAGGTGACCTCCATGCCCTGTAGACTGTGATTGGACAATAAAGAAGAAACAACAGACTGATGATGTCATCTCTACCGCGATTTCTGTTCCTTGTTCAACTTCTACAGGATATACGGGTGGCAAGTGGAAGGTAAGTCTTTACTAATTGTTCCTAGAGTCGATATAGCTTGCTACAAAAGTAAAGTGCACATTCCCTTAAATTGTAGCCCTCCATTCCATTTTGAAAGGGTTTAAACATCCTATGTCACACCAGCAAAAAAATAAGACATTCATTGTTGTGTCTTTGTTTTTGGGGAGTTATTTTTGTTTTGACAGAAAGGGGCAAATCTATCTGTTTCGGGTAAATCTGCTTCTACAAAGGTCTTCGGTAATAACAGAGTGAAGCAGATCCTCTAGATAACTTCTTGAGTAACAAGGTAAAATCTTTTCTTTCATTTTGAACTCACCATCCAAGTCTGTCACAGATAAGGAGAATTTGCTTAGCTTAATTATGCTTACTCCTCAATTTATTTTGTAACTTCTCAGCTGAAGTATTTAACTTTCTCTCTGCTATTCATAGTGGTAGCTTCATTAACAGGTAGTATGGCTTAGAAGCACTTGTCATTTTTGTAATAGTCTAACACTCCTCACAGGGCTAATTGCATCAAATTTCCAGTTTTTAGTTCTTATAAAAATAAACCTGGTGAGATATAGTTGCATTGCGTTAGACTTGTACAGTACTTGAGCTTTTAATTTTCATTTTTTTTTCTACTTTTCCTATCCTAAAGTAGAAATAAAGCCACAAGTTTTTTGTTCTGTTTTGGATAGAGTAAGGAAAGGGTATAACCCCGGTAATTTTTATTTTTTTATCTGTGCCCTATTGGGGAGTTTTCACTTTACTTTCTGACTCCTAGCGGCATCAGGAAATGCGAGAACGTCTGTACACAGTGAGGATAGTCTCAGGTTGTCACCAGGGTCACCAGAACTAGTATCCTAATTGGAAAATGTATACTCTGTACCTTTCACTCTCTATGACATTGGTCGCAGGACAAATAGAGAGGTTGAATCTCCCTAACAGGGACAAGGGTAACAATCAAAACATTACAGATGTTCTAATCTACTCTAACCAAAACACCAAGCCAATACTTTAAAGATGACTCCACTTTTCATGTTAAAATAGTACAAGAAGTACGGGGAGGTGAATACATAAAGCGGACCTATGATCTACACCAGGGATCAGCAACCTTTTTCCACTTAAAAGAGAAGTATGTTGTTGTTTTTTTCCAGAATCATACCTACCTAGGTAGATGCAGCATTGGTCCTATCCTCTATCTGTCCCCCGGTGCCTCTGCACTGAGAACTGAGCGATCAAACATCGCCGATGGCTCGGTTCTCACAGTTCCCAGAGCAGAGAGCTGCTGACTGTCAATCAGCAGCTCTCCACTCTGCCCCCCCCCCCACCATGCTCACTGGAGCGCTGAGCTGTGGAGGGGCAGGGAGCTGTGAAGACCAGTTATAGGTAGGGGCAGTGACTGTGATTTTTTGTATTGTTGTCATTGTGGTCCGGCAACGCACTAACACCTTTGCTGCCATTGTGCAATGTGCTGGGTGTTTAGTGTGCTCCTGCTCCTTTAAGGAGGGTTGGGCTCCCTCCAGTCATCTGCCCTTTATCTATCCATCAGCATACATGTGCTTCCACTGAGGAGACTCTTTACATTTTAGAGTTAGGGTCTGCAGTACACAGGGAGCCTTAACGGGGCCTGCAGCTTACGCATGTATTTGCAAATGCGTACAACTAAACCACTGTTTCTAACGCACTGTTAGACAGGTGAATTTGGTTGGTTGCTGATTGGTTAGTAAGTTGAGCTTGGAAATGCTGTGTGTTTTTTGACATGCCCCTTCCAGTGCTCCTTGCTATGAAGACCAGTTACAGGAAGGGGCAGTAACTGTTGTTTTTTGCAGTGTTGCATTTTTGATAAGAAAATACCCCAGCTGGCACATAGACAGGGATAAAAGGTTATCTGAAAGCATGGAAAAGGTATGGAGACTCAGGGTTTGTTGTTCTCTGTGTCCCCTCGGGAGATTTCCCCTCACATACTGTCTAGGTGACAGAACTGTAAGTACAATTATATATCCTCAAAATAGAATTTTAAAACTCTTCAACATGAAACAGACAGCATTTGAAGCAAATCTAAAGCAAAGAATAAAAATGTAATATACTGTATTATCAGTAGATTTGGTGCATTTGCTGCATTCATTTTTCTTTCTAGATCTGCTAATAACCTTAATACGGTTCATATATGTGAGAGGTAAAAGCAGAGTTATTTACTGTGACTTTATATATGGATGTCATATAACAGTTGTATATTGTGTTCACAGAAGCAAAAAAAATATATGCCTTTTAAGATTTGTTGTGTGACTGTAAGGTAAGCTCAATGACACAGCAGAATTGAAACCAGAAAGCATAGAATTAAGCTTTTTCTATTCAGCAGGAGTCTTGGCCAATCGCAGCCAGGGCCGGCGCTAGGCATAGGCAAGTCAGGCGGCTGCCTAGAGCGCCAGGGTAGGGGGAGCGGCAAAATCCGGATCCCCAGCCACTTGCTGGGGATTCGGATCATTAAAATATCTCCTGGACCGAAATTTTGAAAAAAACTTCCCTTTGGCGCCAGGCTGGGGGGGTGCGCCTGTGAAGACATCACCTTCACAACGATATTCCCAGCCTGCAGCGCCGTAGATGAGGGGAGAGAGCTGGGACAGCAGCTGAGATGGAAGCCCTGCATGTGTTGTTTGTGTACTGTCCAGCAACCACCCAGCCCTCCGCTCTGATGTGTATCCCCTCCCTCTCTGCCCTGATGTCCACATGTCATGTGTCCAGCAACCCCCCCCCCCCCAAAGGCGCGCTCTGATGTGTGTCCACTGTCCAGCAATCCGTTCTGAGATGTGTTCAGGCAGCAGCTCAGCATGCCCCCCTCCCTCTCCCCGGTCTCCGTCTGACACCCTGACCTGTGTCCAGCGCCGAGGCCGCTCTCCCTCTGCTGTAGTGTCCTCCATGTCCAGCAGCTCTCCGTCCCCTCCAGGCCATGTCACTAGCACTGAGTAGTGCATGCATCATGGGATATAGCGTGGCTGGCGGCAGCTCTCTGGGCTTGGGGACAGGTGCACTGATAGATGCAGCAGTTCACGTTGTCAGAAGTTTTCTGAGCTGGTGTGGTGAGTAAAAATGTGCTTTCTCTCTGAGTTAATGAGATTGTATTAGACAATTACATGGAATTTTTAAATGAATGTGTGTATCAGTGTATGTATATTGACTGTCCCCCTTCCCCAGGGTGCATTAATTAGCAGTGGTGAAGCAGCATTGATGGGCACATGTGAGATGGCATTTGATGGGCACATGTGAGACTGCATTGATGGGCGCTGGGTGAGGCTGTATTTAATGGGCACAGGTAAGATAGCATTTGATGGGCACAGGTGAGGCTACATTGATTGGCATTGGTGAAGCGGCATTGATGAGCACTGGTGAAGCAGCATTGATGGGCACAGGTGAGGCTATATTTGATGTGCACAGGTGAGATGGCATTTGATGGGCACAGGTGAGGCTGCATGGATTGGCACTGGTGAAGCAGCATTAATGGGCGCTGGGTGAGGCTGTATTTAATGGACACATATGAGGCTGCATTGATTGGCATTGGTGAAGAAGCATTAATGGGCACTGGTGAGGCTGTATTTGATGGGCACTGGTGAGGCTGTATTTGATGGGCACAGGGTGAGGCCGTATTTAATGGGCACAGTTAAGAGATGGCATTTAATGGGCACATATGAGGCTGCATTGATGGGCACTGGTGAAGCAGCATTGATGGGCACACGTGACGCTGTATTTGATGGGCACACGTGAGGCTGTATTTGATGGGCACTGGTGAAGCTGTATTTGATGGGCACTGGTGAAGCGACATTGATGGGCGCTGGGTGAGGCTGTATATAATGGGCACAGGTGAGATAGCATTTGATGGGTACATATGAGGCTGAATTGAGGCTGTATTTGATGGGCACTGGTGAAGCGACATTGATGGGCGCTGGGTGAGGCTGTATATAATGGGCACAGTTGAGAACAGGGCCGATGCTACCACTAGGAAAACTAGGCAGCCTAGGGCACCCGGCCACTGGTGTTCCTACTCTCTTCCCTTTGCAGAAAGCAACTAAGTCTCAGCATCATCAGGCAGCCGCCGCTCCATTCACAGATAGTGTCAGAGGCGCAGCGCCTGGCGGAGAGCTGTGTCCTGACTCCAGAATTAATGTAAACATTCATTGATGGGCTCTGGTGAGGCTGCATTTGATGGGCGCTTTATTAGAAAGGTGGGGTATACATGGGCAGGTCAAAAGGTGTGGGGCCAAGGGGGCGGCAAAATTAGGTTTCGCCTAGGGTGTCAAAAATCCTTGCACCAGCCCTGATCGCAGCCAGCCTTACACTGTATACTAACTAGTTATGTGTTTTCTTATAGTTCCAACGAACTGCAATAACAAATGTGCTATTAAACTGCAATAACAAACGTGCTATCAAACATCACAGCAAACTTCAATTCCAAACATCATAGCAAATGTTCAAACTGCAAACAGCAATGTAGAGCGAGTAAAATGATTGATTAAGCCTCAGAGAGATCATAAAGTGTTTAAATAACTTAGACCCCATTCACACCTAGGCGTTTTTACGCCTGTAGCGCTACGCCGCTGCCGCCAGAGGGCTGAAATCAGATGTCCTTCTATGGAGATGGTTCACATCTCCACGCCGAACGCCGGACGCCTGTCGCCTGCCGCTTGAAAAAAGGTCCCGGACCTTTTTTTCAGGCGTCTTCGAGCGTTCGGCTAGGAGATGGGAATCATCTCCATAGAGGGGGCCATCTTGGGGCACATCCAGGCGGACAATACCGGCGTTTTGTCGCCGCAAATCGCGGTACAAAACGCTGCTATTTTTACCGCGATTTGCGGCGACAAAACGCCGCGATTTCGTCCGTCTAGATGTGAATGCAGCCTTAAAGTGAAAGTACAGATTCTGAAGAAAGAAATGTATCTACCATTTTTTGTAGAATGACAAGATTGAACAGTTGAACCGCCATTTGCTATACTATATTCAACACATGTTTGTACATGGACTGACTGCTGTGAAATTGTCGATGTTATATATGAAGAAAAGCTGAAGTTAATAAAGAAGTTATCTGAAGAGTTTGGTGTGCTCTTTAAACCTACTGCTTCCATAGAACAGCACTAGAGGAATTATAGAGTAACAGATAGTCTTGTTTGACTAAAAGATCAGAGAAATCTAAATTCTTCTAATGCCACAGCGCATAAAGGCACTTCATAGTGCTGCCACAGTGTCATTATAATACCATTCAATACAGGAATCAGAGGCCCTGCTCGTTAAAGCTTACAATCTAGGACAGTGGTCTCCAAACTGCGGCCCGAGGGCCGGATGTGGCCCTTTGCTTGCCTTTATCCGGCCCTTGGGGCACTATCCCTCCCACTGATACGAGACACTATTCTGCCATCTGACACTGACAATGAAGCACCATTTCTCCCACTGACACAACTAATAGAGCACTATTCCTCCCTCTAATACCAGATGTATACTAACAATGATACCAGGAAAATTTTCACTCCCGCTGGCCAAAGTCCGGCCCTCCAAGAGTCTGAAGGACAATAAACCGGCCCTTTGTTTAGAATCTTTGGAGAGCCCTGATCTAGGAGGAAGGATGATACCAAAGGTAATATCTGTGGGGGATAAGCTGATGGAGAAAAAAAAAGTACAGTTGTTATGTATGGGCAGGATAGGCTTCTCTGAGAGGAGGGTTTTCAGGGATTTGTCTAAAAGCAAACCGAGTAGAAGTTAGTCAAACAGATTCGGGTAGGGAGCTCCATGAAATGGGAGAGGCTCTGGAAAAGACCTGGAGGTGAGCATGGGAGAAGGTGAAGAGGGAGCTAGAGAGCAGGAGGTCTTGAGAGTAACAAAGAGAACAGTTAGGCTGGTATTTTGAGACTAGGTTAGTAATGTAACTGGGGGCAGAGTTGTGGATGGCTTGTTTTGTATCTTAAATTTAATTTGTTGGGTGAGCGGAAGCCAAGGGATGGATTGGCAGAGAGGGGTAGCAGACACTGAGCGGTTGGTAAGGTGGATGAGCCAGGAAGCAGCATTCATGATGGACTGAAGGGGGATGGCCTATGTAAAGGTAATCCGATGAGTAGAGAATTGCAGTAGTCAAGGCGAGAGATGAACAGGAAGTGAACTGTGAGATTTGTGATGTCATTGGTTTGAAAGGGGCTTATTTTGGAGATGTTGCAGGGGTCGAGGCAGAAAGATTTAGACAGGGATTGGACGTGGGACCTAAAGGATAGTTCAGAGCCCAGGATTACACCTAGCACCCTGGCATGCAGGGATGGGCTGATAGTTGTGCCATTGATCTTGACAGAGAGATCAGGGGAAGAGGCATGTGGGGGAGGAAATATTATGAGCTTGGTTTTGAACAGGCTGTGTTTGAGGAAGTGGCTTGACATCCAGACTGATATGTCTGTTAGTTAATTAGTGATACTAATTAGTGAGGAGACTGAAGAAGTGAGTGATCTGAGAGGTAGAGAGATATACTTAGGTGTTGTCGGCGATGAGATGGTATTGGAAGCCATGGGAGGCTGTCAGCTGACCCAGGGAGGTGGTGTAGAACAAGAATAGGAGAGGTCCAAGAACAGAATCTTGGGGGACCCCAACAGAGAAAGGAAGAGGGGAAGTAGAATTGTAAGTAATGCTAAAGGTGTGGTTGGATAAGTAGGAGGAGAACCAGCGAAGAGTACAGTCCCAGAGTCCAAAGGTGTGGAGTTTTTTGAGGAGGAGGGGGTGGTCAACCGTATCAAAAGCAGCAGAAGGGTCCAGGAGTAGGAGTCCAGAATAGTGTCCATTGGTTTTGGCCATTGGTAGATTGTTAGTTTTAGGAGGGCAGTTTCTATGGTGTGTTGAGGGCGAAATCCAGACTGAAGGGGATCAAGAAGGTTATTCTTAGTGAGGTGGTCGCTTGGTCAGTTGTAGACCAGACGCACAAGCAGTTTGGATAAAAAGGGGGGAAAGGAGATGGGCCATTTTTTTTTGTAATTATGGCATTACAATGTATGATGACAATGCTTACCCACCATACTGTACCTGTGAAGGAGCAGCAATGTCACCCTAGGACAGGAAGTATTTTAGGACTACAGAAAACCTCCCCTCCCCATAACATAGAGGGTGAAGATGTAATGTAGATCAAAGAGATTGCTGGAATCAATGTTAACTGATAATAGTTAGCAGAGGCAGAGAGCACAGAAAGTTATAACAAAGTTAGAACAAAATTCTTGTGAAGTTATATTTAACAGACCAAAAGGGAGAAAATAAGAGAAGTTCATTGTTAAGGTTCATATAGGCTTTAAATCCTGAGAGAGGCTGAAATCCCTACCTACTCTATACAAAGCTTAAATCTTTATATATATATTCAGCCAAAGTTGGTCTTTCGCAAACATGTGAGATCAAAGCTCCTTTATCCTATTACCTAGCACACTAATATCTCTGAAAGTCAGTAAACCTGGCTCTGCTTTCAATTAACAGCGCACTTCCTTTTAATCATCTTATTGTTATGTTCAAATTAAAATCATTGATTAAATTAAATGAATAGGACATTGATTTTCTGTTCAAAATAATATTAATAACGGGACGTTAATTATAATTAGTTTAATATTGGCTGCACTCAATGGGTAATATCCTTTAGGCCACTGGATAAAATGAGGAATTAAAAAGAAATAATTATTTTTGTGTTCCATTATGTTTGTTATTTATGCACCTTTCTCTCAGGACATCATGCTAGAATTGTCTCAGGCCCCTGTTGCTTCTCAAAATGCTCCCTGCAAACAATATTGCTCAACTTTAAAGCTGAACTCCAGCCTTGGCTATAGTCTTGCACATTTGTGGAAGCTTCTCCCCTGGCTGGAGGACATCCAGCATTATCTAAATCTTTCCTCCCCAGCCTTACTGTCCCTGAACACCCATTTCTTTCATTGGACTTCAGATCTTTCAATTATGAATGCTCAACATCACATGTGGGTGTTACCTAAGGTGCACTGCATGCAAATGGAGCCCACCTAAGTATGTCCACTCCTTTATTAATCGTAAAAGGGATTTTTTTTTATTTCAGGTACTTAGTTATAGCACTGTTAATTTACTCAGCTCTTTACTGTCAGGTCACCTGTGGCTAGGTGACAAGTGCACCCCGTTGGGGTCAGGGATGCACCACAGGGTAGTGAAACCTATGACCGACTGCTGCGATAAGAGTGGAAGTGTGAGCCCAAGGTCGCCCAGGGCGCGGAGTCTAAGACCCAGCTTTGTGTTCACCAGAGCCTCTAGTGGTGAGGATGGCCTTCGCCGCAGCTGGATCCAGGTCGCGACCCCTGGGATCCCCTAGGTCACGCTCTGCAGGGAGAGAGGGCAAGCAGCAAGCAGACAAGCGGTAGTGATGGGTAAGCCGAGGTCGGGGCAACAGGCAGACAGGGGTAACCGAGGGACAGGCAAAAGGTCAAGATCACAGGCAGTAATAGTAATCCAATGCATTTTTATAGCACTGATCGCTAAAAAATTGCCAATGGTCCCAAAAATGTGTCAAAAGTGTCCGAAGTGCCCGCCATAATGTCGCAGTACAGAAAAAAAAATCACTGATCGCCGCCATTACTAGTAAAAAAAAATATTAATAAAAATGCCATAAAAATACCCCTATTTTGTAAACGCTATAACTTTTGCGCAAACCAATCAATAAACGCTTATTGTGATTTTTTTTTTGAAGAATATGTAGAAGAATACATATCAGCCTAAACTGAGAAAAAAAATGTTTTTTTTATATATTTTTGGGGGATATTTATTATAGCAAAAAGTAAAAAAATATTATTTTTTTTCAAAATTGTCGCTCTATTTTTGTTTATAGCGCAAAAACTAAAAATAGCAGAGGTGATCAAATACCACCAAAAGAAAGCTCTATTTGTGGGGAAAGAATTACGCCAATTTTGTTTGGGAGCCACGTCGCACGCCCGCGCAGTTGTCAGTTAAAGCGACGCAGTGCCGAATCGCATAAAGTGCTCTGGTCTTTGACCAGCAATATGGTCCGGGGGTTAAGTGGTTAAAATCACCCCCATGAATACACCAAAAGTAGTGCAGGAACTACTTTTGGAAATCGGGAGCCACGCCGCACGACCGCGCAAATGTCAGTTAAAGCGACGCAGTGCCGAATCGCAAAAAGTGGCCTGGTCATTGACCAGCAAAATGATCCGGGGCTGAAGTGGTTAAGGACCCTCAATTTACCTTGTATTTTACTGTGTAGGCCAGTGTGTTCCGAGCAGGGGTCAAGTCCTGGGGAAAAAAGTGTGGGAACTCCCACCCAAGATCCACTCCCCCATCAAAAAAAATAATACGCTCGTATGCATAATTACTAAACCGCATGTTTTTTTTAATAAATCCTGCGATAACTCGCGGCAGACCTCCGCAATGTCTCCTGGGAACAATGACAAAAGCTCCCAGGAGACATTGCGGCATCGAGGAAGTGACGGAATACCCACACACTACCTGATGAATCCATATACAGGAAGCGGGCAGTAACATAAAGGATTACTAAGGTTCGCCTGCCCCTGACAGTGACTCGAGCTGGGCATCGCCGCTTAGTGAAGGATTGGCTTGGGCGGCTCGGCTGCTCTCGGCTACTCTAGTCCTGCAAAGGGAACTGCGTTCCTGCTATGAAAAAAGTGCAGGAACTCCGTTCCCACGCGTTCCCGCAGGACTTGAGCCCTGGTTCCGAGGGCCTCAGATTATTTTTTGGAAGATGAAACATGCAAAAAATGATTTACTTAGCTTTGCCCACGCTCCTGACATAGGGAATAATACTCCTAGGCCCAGTTAACTCCCGCGCATTCTGTTTTTGATACCCTATTTATTTCAATGGGCTGCCAAATGCAAGGGAACACACAAAAAGTACAGCAGGCACAACTTTTAAAATGATTAACAATTAATGAAAGTGCTTGCTTGATTTATTTATGCTCTAATAAATACACAAGGTGCTGTAGATTGGCCTTTTTTTTATTTTTATATTTATCAATTATAGATTTAAACCATTTTCTTACCGCGTCTATTCTGGCACTCCTCTCCTACATTCAAAATTTTTTTTGCTAGAAAATTACTCAGAACCCCCAAACACTATGGGCTAGATTCATAGAGAGTTACGCCGGCGTATCAGTAGATACGCCGTCGTAACTCTGAATCTACGCCGTCGTAAATTTAAGCGTATTCTGGAAACCAGATACGCTTAAATTAGGCTAATATACGAGCGGCGTAAGTCTTCTACGCCGTCGTATCTTAGGGTGCATATTTACGCTGGCCGCTAGGTGGTGCTGCCGTCGATTTCAGCGTAGAATATGCAAATGAGCTGGATACGCCGATTCAGAAACGTACGTGAGCCCGGCGGATTTTTTTACGTTGTTTGCGTAAGGCTTTTTTCTGGCGTAAAGTTACTCCTGCTATATGAGGTATAGCCAATGTTAAGTATGGACGTCGTTCCCGCGTCGAATTTTGAAAATTTGACGTCGTTTGCGTAAGCCGTTCGCGAATAGGGCTTTGCGTAAATTACGTTCACGTCGAAAGCATTGACTATTTGCGACGTGATTAGGAGCATGCGCACTGAGATACGTTCACGGACGGCGCATGCGCCGTTCGTGAGAAACGTCATTTACGTGGGGTTATGTTTTATTTGCATAAAACACGCCCACCTCTTGACAATTTGAATTCGGCGTGCTTACGCCGGCAGATTTACGCTACGCCGCCGCAACTTACGGAGGAAGTGCTTTGTGAATACTGCACTTGCCTCTCTAAATTGCGGCGGCATAGCGTAAATAACATACGCTACGCCCGCACAATTTTACGTCGCCCTACCTGAATCTAGCCCTATATATATATATGTTGTTTTAGCAGACATCATAGGGAATAAAATGGCCGTCATTGCAACTTTTTATCGTGCTCGGTATTTGCACAATCATTTTTCAAATGCTTTTTTTGGGGGGAAAAAACGGTTTCATCAATTCAAAAATAACAGAACATTAAAGTTAGACCAATTTTTTTTGCATAATGTGAAAGATGATGTTACGCCAAGTAAATAAATACCTAACATGTCACCCCTCAAAATTGCACACGCTTGTCGAATGGCGCCAAACTTTGGTATTTAAAAATACTCATGGGAGACGCTTTAAACATTTTTTACTGGTTACATGTTTTGAGTTACAGAGGAGGTCTAGGGCTAGAATTATTGCTCTCGCTCTAACGTTTGTGGCAATACCTCACATGTGTGGTCTAAACACTGTTTTCATATGTGGGCGGGACTTACGTATGCGTTCGCTTCTGCGTGCGAGCTACCGGGGACAGGGTAGATACGACGGCGTAGGAGACTTACGCCGCTCGTATATTAGCCTAAAAATATTTTTTTGTTATTGTTATTTTACTTTAAACTTTTTGCTTTGACACTTTGATTAAAAAAAAAGTTGATCACTTAAACATCCCTTGTAATAGGAATTAGCATGACAGGTCCTATTTACAGTGAGATATGGGGTCAATAAGACCCCATATCTTACCTCTAGGCTGGGAAGCCTGAAGTAAAAAAAAAAAAACGATCACCGCTTCACAGCCAAAGCGGCGCAGCTTTTTTGAATGCAGAGGCCGGGCGTACATACCCAAGTATTTTTATTGTGGTTGGCAAGCCCAAGCGCATGCCCGATTCCTATTTTATTGGCATCCTCTGCCATTGGCTACGACCTGTCTTGCACTGAGGAAACTTCTTCCTGTCAGGTATCAAAACATTGCCCTCTGGTGGTGGCTGTGGCTAAGTGCTGAAGAAAGTCAAACACTCTTATGGGCATCACTATGGCAACCAGGAAGCAGTTGGGCAGCCATGGAAGGTTTAGAGCCACAGAAGAAGAGTGTTTGGGAGGCAGGTAGGTGTTGGTGGTTTTCTCAATTTTTCCAGCCTGAGCTAAAACAATAATTATGGGGATTTCAGCTGATCTGTGGTGTGTTTTCATGCATTGGGGCTAAACTGCGGCGTGAAGGTGCGGTAATTTGTGCTCATCTGACATCTGAGGTTTATGTATTAGGACTGGTCTGAGGTGTGAAGGTCAATATCTGTATATTGACCTTCACTGCGCTGAAAATTGATGAATATGTGCAAATAAATGTGTTGTAAAATCTTAGGGGCAGATCCACAAAGAGAGTACGACGGCGTATCTACTGATACGCCAGCGTACTTTCAAATTTCCTGCGTCGTATCTTTGTTTTGAATCCTCAAAACAAAGATACGACGGCATCTGGGTTAGATCCGACAAGCGTACGTCTTCGTACGCCTTCGGATCTTAGATGCAATTCTTCGGCGTCCGCTGGGTGGCGTTCCCGTCGTTTTCCGCGTCGAGTATGCAAATGAGCTATTTCCGACAAAAAACTAACGTACGAGCGGCCATCGCATTCTTTTACGTCGTCTCTAGTCGGCTTTTTTCGGCGTATAGTTAAAGCTGCTATCTGGTGGCGTACGCAATATTAGGTATGGCCGTCGTTCCCGCGTATAATTTAAAAATTTTGATTTTGTTTGCGTAAGTCGTCCGTGAATCGGGCTGGACGTAATTTACGTCCACGTCAAAACAATGACCTCCTTGCGACGTCATTTAGCACAATGCACAGCGGGAAATTTAGGGACGGCGCATGCGCAGTTCGTTCGGCGCGGGGACGCGCTTCATTTAAATGAAACACGCCCCCTACTCGCCGCATTTGAATTGCGCGTCATTACGCCGCGAGAGATACACTACGCCGCCGTAACTTACGGCGCAAATTCTTTGTGGATTCGAAGCTTCAAAAAGTAAGTTACAGCGGCGTAGCGTATCTCCCATACGCTGCGCCCATGCAATTCTACGAGGATCTGCCCCTTAATGATGAAATTTGCGCCACACCACACTAAACTTGCACAGGACCATTTTTTAACCGGATCAAATTCGCACTACATATATGTGAATGGCCTTCATAGGAAATAATACTTTTTTTTACATGACATGTGAATCTATGTTTTTCGGATCGCATCTGACCTGCACAGAATTTACATAAGTGTGAACTGGCACTCAATGTGAGTGACTAGGAGAGAAGCCATATTGTTTTTCCTACTTCGTAGGAAGAAACTATATGACCTCCTCTCCTCTGACAGCACAGGGATTTGTGTGTTTACACACACAAATCCCCATGCTGTCGCTTGCGCACATGACTGCGCGTGGCCGGTGGCGATCATGCTGCGCAGTGCACTCCCTCTGGTGGCCGAAAAGGAGTAGGACGTACCCGTACGCAACGCTGTATCCTGGCCTAGGCCAACAAGGCCCAGGATTAGGGCAGAACTTTGCAGGGGGGCTGTACGGAAAGAGTCCCCACCGGCTTGCGCTACACTGTTAGTGTAGCGCCAGCCTTATGGGGCGGACTGGGCTGAGATGCAAATTAGTCTAGCGCCCCTATAAAGCAGCCACACTGCTTCTGGTATGCATTCCACAACTGTGGGAGGTAGGGGGAGGGGGTGCTGCTTCTAATTTTGACCTATTTTGTCCTCTTATCCTGGACCACAAAACTTCCTCACTGTGCTATATGTTTCTGCTGCACCATTGGCATGGTTATATCTTCTTAGTCCTCGCCATAAAATTTTCAGAAATTTTTTGCATAACCACTTAAGGACCCCTTCTCGCCGATATACGTCGGCCAGAATGGCACGGCTGGGCACATCCACGTACCTGTACGTGGCCCTTTAAGCCAGACGTGGGGTCGCGAGCACGCACGCGACCCGGTCCAAAGCTCCGTGACCGTGCCCGCGGACCCCCCGAACCGGATCGCCGCCGGGTGTCCCGGGATCGGTCCTCCGGAGCTGAAGAACGGGGAGAGGTATGTGTGTAAAACACACCTTCCCGTTCTTCACAGTGGCACTGTCATTGATCGACTGTTCCCTGATATAGGGAAACAGGATCAATGATGTCACAAGTCCAGCCCCGCCCCCTACAGTAGAAACACATATGAGGTCATACTTAACCCCCTTCAGCGCCCCTAGTGGTTAACTCCCAAACTGCAATTGTAATTTTCACAGTAAACAATGCATTTTTATAGCACTTTTTGCTATGGTCCCAAAAATGTGTCAAAATTGTCGAAGTGTCCGCCATAATGTCGTGGTTACGAAAAAAATCACTGATCACCGCCATTAGTAGTAAAAAAAATATTAATAAAAATGCAATAAAACTATCCCCTATTTTGTAACGCTATAAATTTGGCGCAACCAATCGATAAACGCTTATTGCGATCTTTTTTACCAAAAATAGGTAGAAGAATACGTATCGGCCTAAAACTGAGAAAACATTTTTTTTTTCTTTTTTGGGGGATGTTTATTATAGCAAAAAGTAAAAAAAATAGATTTTTTTTTCAAATTGTCGCTCTATTTTTTTTTTTATAGCGCAAAAAACACAAAAACGCAGAGGTGATCAAATACCACCAAAAGAAAGCTCTATTTGTGGGGGAAAAAGGACGCCAATTTTGTTTGGGAGCCACATCGCACGACCGCGCAATTGTCAGTTAAAGCAACGCAGTGCCGAATCGCAAAAACTGGCCAGGTCCTTTACCTGCATAATGGTCCGGGTCTTAAGTGGTTAAAGTAGAACTATAGGAAACACTTTTTTTTTTTCATTTTGGATAGCGTACGGGAGGTTTATAGTCCCTGTCAGTTCATTTTTTGCCGTCCCTGTCCCACTGCAGAGATTTCCCTTCATTTCCTGCCCCATGATATGGAATTTTCCACATTCATATTGATCCTGCTGCCAGTGGGCCAGATTCTCAGAAGAGTTACGACGGTGTATCTCAGGAAACACTGGGATACAGATTCATGAACAATGGTGCAGATTTGCACCGGCGTGGTGCATAATTTTTAGACTACCACCGGTCCAGCGCGGAGAGGCAGTTAGGTGATTCAAGAAACTTTTTTTTGTCTACGATGCCCCAGCGGGGCGGATTTTAGACGGCGTAAGGCGGGGTAAGGCCAAATGGGAGTCACCCTATGCTAATGAAGTGCCGACCGTGGCGCAGGGGTCACGCCGGGGCGCATCTTAGACCGCACATGCTCAGTGACATCCAGGGGTAAATGCCCCAATCTGCACATGCTCAGAACTGCACCCTGGCGTGATCCCTGAGCTACGCCGGTCCACTACCATGCCCAGTCCATAAATCAGCCCAGGACTTCCGCCCTGCAGGTGCAAATGTACTGAAGCTTTTTTTTTCCAAGCTAGGTCGTTTGCATTGTGGTGGGGCAGTATGGCTGGTGAGGTCATCCTGCAGGATGCTGGTTAATTCCAGGATGACTTCACGGCTGAATCTGTAGGTGCGATACACCTCCACTTCCCCCATGTCAAAGACGTTAATGCGCGGGCGGAAGATCCTCTCCCGTGCCCTCCCTACGTGCCCTTCGACGCAATAGTGCAAGGACCACGGCTGCCCTGGCATGTTGCACACAGATGTGTTGTCCAGCAAGTGTTGTTGCTCAGTTCGTTTGTAACGCTGCTGCTTTAGCTGCTCTCCAGCTGACCTGTGCAAGTTTGGTGCAAAGTTACCCCTGCTTTTATGAGGTGTAACTTGGCACCAGAAATTTCAGCTCCGCTCACCGGGAGTAGCCTGCGCCGGTCAAGCTTAAGTTGATGAATCGGCCCAACAACCTCATTTGCATATTTAAAACACAAAAACCATGGCCGCGCCAGATCCGACCAGCGTAAATCTGCGCCAACGCCGCGCCGGCGTGGAAAGGTTACACCGAGGCGATGAAGTCTATTTGGAGGCGTAATCTGGTTCTCTGGGTACGGTGCAGGGATCCGCCGGTGCAAATCTGGACTTACGCCGCGCATCTACCAAAAAAAACGGTGTGTAAGTGCTTCATGAATCTGGCCCACTGTCGTATCTCTGTTTTTGGCCCCGGGTATCTATGCGTATGATTCCTAGAATCATTTTCGCATAGATACGACGTCGATCCGACAGGTGTAAGTCACTTACACCGTCGGATCTTAGATGTAATTTGACGCTGGCCATTAGGTGGCGTTTACGTTCAGTTCTCATTTGACTATGCAAATGAGCCGGATATGCCAATTCCCGAACGAATTTGCGCCGCGTCGTTTACGTCGTTTCCGTAAGCGTAAGGTTACCCCTGCTATATGAGGGGTAACCTTACGCCAGTCCGCGTATGCCCATGTTAAGTATGGCGTCGGGGTCAGCGTCGTCTTTTTCCGTTGGTTACGTCGTTTTACTAAGTCGTCTGCGAATACGACTTTACGTCAATGACGCTCAGGTCGGCGTCATTGACGTTTTCCGTCATGAGCTGGAGCATGCGCACTGGGCTATTTTCCGCCCGGCGCATTGCGCAGTTCGATCGACGCGGGGGCGCGCTTAATTTGAATACAAGCCGCCCCCTTTGAATTACGCGGCCATACGCCGGGCCATTTACACTACGCCGCCGCAAATTACGGAGCAAGTGCTTGGAGAATACGGCACTTGCTCCAGTAAGTTGTGGCGGCGTAGTGTAAATGACATACGTTACGCCTCCGCAATTATATGTGAATCTGGCCCTGTGTTTGCACTGACAGCTTATCAATGTCTTGTGGATCGCTGACCCCAGCATTTACACGTATATAATCTTTTGTTGGTCTGATTGTTTTCTTTCTCTACACTGGTCATCACATTGTTCATTCACGACACTACTTTTCACCTGTCACAGTGTTAATTCACAGGCTTACTGAAATGTAACTCACACTGAGGCCTCGTACACACGACAGAGGAACTCGACGTGCTTGGCACGTCGAGTTCCTCGTCGAGTTTTGGGATGAAGCCAGCCCGAGGAGCCTCGGCGGGCCGCCTTCTCCTATAGAACAACGAGGACAACGAGAAAATAGAGAACATGTTCTCTATTTTCTCGTCGAGTTCCTCGGCGGCTCCATCGAGCCAAAACTGTACAGACGACAGAGTTTCTCGGCAGAATCCGGGTTTTGACCGAGTTTCTCGGTGAATTCTGCCGAGAATCTCTGTCGTGTGTACGAGGCCTCAGTGTAGTGCTACATATACACATCCACCTTTTCCCATTCTACACACCTGTATACATGCGATATTTTATAATTATTATACCACATTCACGTTTTTTATGCATATAACAAATAATGGGATTTTCTGAGATGGATTGTATTGGTTAGGTGGTTCCATGACATTTTAACCTACATCCACTTTATTTTATTTGACATATATACTTTTTTTTATATGGGTAAATGTCATGTTTGTAGCTAATTGACTTTTTGTTATTCGTTTTCATCAGCTGACTTTTGTATTATCCTTTCACCTGGCCTCTGTGGGTGTTGTCTTTTTCTACAGGGTGTGTTTTTTCAACAGATGCTCGTGATCATCGGCATTAGCCAGGACCTATCACAGATTGGATTGACCATCAGATGCTTTTGGGACTTTTCTTATAAATAAGATTGTTTTTATCATTGTGTTTAGCTATGACTAAGCATTGTTCATCAATGTGAAACGCGTCAGCTCTATTACCCCACTGTTTGCTGTTTTTTTTTTTGCTTTTGTAGTGTTTTTTACTAGAATAAAAGGCATAACCTTTTTACTTTTCATTGGAGTGCGGCTGTCCATAATTCCTCTTCTTCCATTTACACTCGAAAATTTCAGGGTGGGGGCAGAAAGGGGTGTGGCCTTGACAGAAAGGGGTGGGGTCATATTTAAATTAGGGGGTCACGAGTTTAGTCAGGCCTAGGGCAGCACAAAACCTAAATACACTACTGCCCGTACGGGATTTTCGCTCAGGGGAGCCATATCTGCGTGACACAGTTGGCAAGTGGTTAACGATATAGTAATTAGGGCTGATCTGAGGTGTGAAGGTCCAGCAATCGGGGCTAATCTGAGGTGTGAAGGTCCCACAATTGGGGCTGATCTGAGGTGTGAAGGTCCCGCAATTGGGGCTGATCTGAGGTGTGAAGGTCCCACAATCGGGACTAATCTGAGGTGTGAAGGTCCCGCAATTGGGGCTGATCTGAGGTGTGAAGGTCCCGCAATTGGGGCTGATCTGAGGTGTGAAGGTCCCACAATTGGGGCTGATCTGAGGTCCTACAATTGGGGCTGATCTGAGGTGTGAAGGACCCGCAATCGGGGCTAATCTGAGGTGTGAAGGTCCCGCAATTGGGGCTAATTTGAGGTGTGAAGGTCCCACAATTGGGGCTGATCTGAGGTGTGAAGGTCCCGCAATCGGGGCTAATCTGAGGTGTGAAGGTCCCGCAATTAGGGGTTAGTCTGAGGTGTGAAGGTCCCGCAATCGGGGCTAATCTGAGGTGTGAAGGTCCCGCAATTGGGGCTGATCTGAGGTGTGAAGGTCCCACAATCGAGGCTAATCTGAGGTGTGAAGGTCCCGCAATTGGGGCTGATCTGAGGTGTGAAGGTCCCGCAATTGGGGCTGATCTGAGGTGTGAAGGTCCCACAATTGGGGCTGATCTGAGGTGTGAAGGTCCTACAATTGGGGCTGATTTGAGGTGTGAAGGACCCGCAATCGGGGCTAATCTGAGGTGTGAAGGTCCCGCAATCGGGGCTAATCTGAGGTGTGAAGGTCCCGCAATCGGGGCTAATCTGAGGTGTGAAGGTCCCGCAATTGGGGCTGATCTGAGGTTCTTATATCGGGAGTGGTTTGAGTTATGAGGGAGCAGGAATTACCCCCCTTCATGACCAGAGCATATTTTACTTTTCAGCATTGTGCTACTTTAATTATCAATTGCTCGGTCATGCAACACTGTACACAATTAGAACTTTTTTTTGGTGGTATTTAACCCTTTCACGACTAAGCCTATTCTGAAATTTGGTGTTTACAAGTTAAAATCCATATTTTTTGCTAGATAATTATTTTTTAGCAGAGAATCTAGAGAATAAAATGTCGATTGTTGCAATATTTTATGTCACACGGGTATTTGTGCAGCGGTGTTTTAATCGCAACTTTTTGGGAAAAAGGACACTTTCATGAATTAAAAAAAAAATGAAAAAGCTATTTTTTTGTATAATGTGAAAGATGATGTTACGCCAAGTAAATAGATATCAAACATGTTACGCTTTATAATTGCACGCACTCGTGGAATGGCGACAAACCTAAAAATCTCCATAGGCGACACTTTAATTTTTTTTTTTTTTATGGTTACCAGTAAGGATGAGCTCCGGCGTGTTGCCATAGAACACGTGCAGAGCCCGCCAGGAAGTGTGCACGGCGCTGCGCTAATAACAGCCAGGGAGACATTTCACGATCCCTGCAAGCCAAGCATCGGGACATTGTCTCCCTGGCTGTGATTAGCACATCGCCGTGCACACTTCCTGGTGGGCTCTGCACGTGTTTTATGCGAACCCGCCGGAGCTCATCCTTAGTTACCAGGTTAGAGTACAGAGGAGGTCTATGGCTACAGTTGCTGAATGGGGGAGCTAGACTAATTTGCCTCTCAGCCCAGTCCGCCCCATAAGACTGGCGCTACACTAACAGTGTAGCGCAAGTCGGTGGGGACTCTTTCCGTGCTGCCCCCCTGCAAAGTGCTGCCCTAGGCCTGGGCCTTGTTGGCCTAGGCCAGGATACAGCGTTGGTTGGAACCACATGGTGATGCACAGGTGTCTGCGTTTGGGGACACGCACATGACCCTCAGGTAGATGTGCACTGAAATACACCAATGTGAACAAGGCCTTATAGAGCAGTGAGGGCCGGTTCACACTTACGCACACTGTGAATTTAAAGCGACGCACGGTGCGAATTCGCATTGTGATTTCTGCTTGCCATGTGCGATTTCAATACAAATTTTGCAAAATTTGTGAGGGGAGTGGTCAGATCTGCGATTTTATTTCTATAAATCTAGGCAATTTTTTTTTTTTACAGTGATGTGAACAATGGACTGTGATTTCACTCCAAAGTCTATGAAGCTGGAATTTTGCGTTGTCCGTTGTGCCGCACTCATCGTTAGGGATGAGCTTCGAGTTTGTTCGCCAAACATTGCCTGTTCGGCGAACAACGAACAATTAGGGGTGTTCGCGGCAAATTCGAAAAGCCGCGGAACACCCTGTTAAAGTCTATGGGAGAAATCTAAAGTGTTAATTTTAAAGGCTAATATGCAAGTTATTGTCCTAAAAAGTGTTTGGGGACCTGGGTCCTGTCCCAGGAAACATGTATCAATGCAAAAAAAAAGTTTTAAAAACTGACGTTTTTTCAGGAGCACTGAATTTAATAATGCTAAAAGTGAAACAATAAAAGTGAAATATTACTTTAAATTTCGTACCTAGGGGGGGTGTAAAGTCAGCATTTGAAAAAGCGCATGTTTCCCGTACATAGAACTGTCCCTGCACAAAGTGTCATTTCTGAAAGAAAAAAAGGCATTTAAAACCGGCTTTGAGGCTCTAATGAATTGTCAGCTCTGGCAATTCAGAGATGATTCATTCATAAAAAATAAAAATAAAAAAGCTAGGGGTCCCCCCAAATTCCATTAACAGGCCCTTCAGGTCTGCTATGGATATTAAGGGGAACCCCGACGTCAATTTAAAAAAAAATGACGTGGGGTTCCCCCCAAATATCCATACCAGACCCTTCAGGTCTGGTGTGGATTTTAAGGGGAACTCCACCCCAAATTAAGGAAAAAATGGCGTGGAGTTCCCCCTAAAAATCCACACCAGACCCTTATCTGAGCACGTTAACCTGGCCGGCCGCAGAAAAGAGGGGGGGACAGAGTGCGGCCCCCCCTCTCCTGAACCGCACCAGGCCACATGCCCTCAACATGGGGAGGATGTCCCCATGTTGATGGGGACAAGGGCCTCATCCCCACAACCCTTGCCCGGTGGTTGTGGGGGTCTGCGGGCGGGGGGCTTATCAGAATCTGGAAGACCCCTTTAACAAAGGGGACCCCCAGATCCTGCCCCCCCCTATGTGAATTGGTAATGGGGTACACTGTACCTCTACCATTTCACAAAGGAAGTGTAAATAGTTAAAAAATATTACACTTTTATTGTTTCACTTTTAGCATTATTAAATTCACTGCTCCTGAAAAAACGTCAGTTTTTAAAACTTTTTTTTGCATTGATACATGTCTCCTGGTGACAGGACCCAGGTCCCCAAACACTTTTTAGGACATAACTTGCATATTAGCTTTTAAAATTAACACTTTAGATTTCAAAGGTTCGAGTCCCATAGACTTTAACGGGGTTCTAAAGTTCACACGAACATTTGGTGTGTTCGCAAGTTCTGATGCGAACCGAACAGGGGGGTGTTCGGCTCATCCCTACTCATCGTGCACAGGACCCTTTTTTTAAACCAAATCGAATTTGTGCCGCACATATGTGAACGGCCTTCATTGGAAATAATACTTTTTTACATGACATGCGAATCTATGCTTTCCAGATCGCATCGGATCCCCATAGAATTTGCATAAGTGTGAACACTCACTCACCAAAACATTCACTGGTGGTAAAACAATCACTATGATTCAAAACACACAGACCAGGGAGATTCACCAGCAGTGAATGTCAGATTTCCTGCATTCTAAGTATGCTCCTGATGACATGCAGATTTCTGTGTGTTGTGGGTTACTATGCTTTGTACGTCATCAGTAGCGTGTTCACTACTTTGTAAAGCCAATCATGAGGGTCTACACAACGTGCATGGAGCGTCGCTGTCCATGAGAAGGCCCTGAGAAGGCTGTAAGACTTTCCCTACAATCGCCTCGTGCTGAACGCTGGATAACCAGCACTGCAGATAGGGGTCACTACACCCTTTGAATAAAGCGCTGATGGTAGACACAAGAATCTGAGCCGATACAAGATGGGCAGGGCAGGCTGAATTTATGAATGGTGTGCTCAATGTTCAGAACTCCGCAGATCCAGGACAGCACCTCGCGTATGGCAGAAACACACGTTCCTGACATACAGAATGATATGGACTCCCTGCCTCCCCAGCACAGGAAATAGAACACAATATACATTCCGCTCTGATCCTGACAACTTCTATTTATAAAAAAGTGCAATAGAAAAAGATGAAATGGACAGACAGATAAATAAGACAACAAAAATGGGATATACAACTGGATGGATGCAGGAAGAATCAAGAATCACATATACAATACATGGGAAGATATTGCAACCCCACCAAAGCAAACAGTAGGGGTCCTAATCTTGGCCCATAGCTACATATTGGCCTATCTGTATGAATGGACATTGAGTGACCCCTACTACCTTCCATATTGTATGATAACATCCAGGGCTGCTGCAAGTGTATATCCCCACCTTCAGGGGCGGACTGACAACTCATGGGGCCCCGGGCAATAGAAGACTATGGGGCCCCTGGGCTTACAGATGGCACCACGCCAGGAGGCAGTGCAGAGGCGGCGGCAGATAAAATCTCGGTATTTTCACATCAAAAGCATGTCGGTTTCGGACATATCAGGGACAGATGTAAAAAAAAACATAGATTTTTCCATACCGTCCCTGGTTTTACTGAGCCTGGCAACCCTGATGGGGGCCCCCAAGTGGCATGGGGTCCTCGGGCAGCAGCCTCACTAGCGCCCATCAAATGCAGCCTTACCAGCACCCATTAATGCAGTCTTACCAGCACCCATTAATGCAGCCTCACCAGCGCCCATTAAAATGCAGTCTCACCAGCGCCCATCAAATGCAGCCTTTCCAGCGCCCATTAATGCAGCCTCACCAGCGTTCATCAATGCAGCCTCACCAGCGCTCATCAATGCAGTCTTGCCAGAACCTCATCTTCCCTGGTTCCCCCCCGCTGCTCCAGG